>NC_057814.1:18393471-18397870 GCF_018294505.1 Triticum aestivum | reverse complement strand
CTGGCCAACCGGGACTAAAGGTCCCCGAAGGCCTTTAGTCGCGGTTGGCCAGGCCAACCGGGACTAAAGGCCCATCCAGCTGGCGGACGGGAGGGGCTTTAGTCCCGGTTGGCCTGTCCAACCGCGACTAAAGGTCCCCGAAGGCCTTTAGTTGCGGTTGGCCAGGCCAACCGGGACTAAAGGCCCATCCCTATATATAGGACTCAGCTCACTTCACTTCACTCAGCTCACTTCACAATTTTCAGAAGGGGGTGGTGGGTTTGCTTTTGGTTCTTCCTATGCATACAAGGTGTTTGATGAAATGCCCGAGAGCCTGAAACAAACATGATATGAAGTGTCCGAGCCACACTTGAGCTTTCTCATTTATTTTTCCTCCGCGATCGCGGTTAGCAACTTGAACCTTTCATGTGTCATTGATAAAATATGCATGTGTGTAGTTCATTGTTTAATTTGTATTATTTCTAGCTAGTTAGTTTAACAAATGCATGATGGTTAATTATATACTTTATATAATAATAATGCAGATGAATCGGCAATGGATGTACGGTCCCCGACTCTCCGGCGAGTTCACTACGGGTTTGAAAGATTTCCTCGTAGTGGCAAATGCGGACAAGCAGCAAGGTTTTATTATCTGTCCATGTGCTGTCTGTAAGAATCAGAAGGGTTACTCCTCCTCAAGAGACGTTCACATGCACCTGCTTCGGCACGGTTTCATGCCAAGCTATAATTGTTGGACCAAGCATGGAGAAAGAGGGGTTAGAATGGAAGAAGATGAAGAAGGGGATGATATCGATGACAACTATCATGATCATTTCGGTGATACTTTCATGGAGGATGATGCTGAAGGTGGGGAAGGGTTAGGTGAAGGTGAAGAAGAGGCACATGATGAGCCCGCCGATGATCTTGGTCGGACCATTGCTGATGCACGGAGACGCTGCGAAACTGACAAGGAGAGGGAGAATTTGGATCGCATGTTAGAGGATCACAAAAAGTCGTTGTATCCAGGATGCGATAATAGTCTGAAAAAGCTGGGCTGCACACTGGATTTGCTAAAATGGAAGGCACAAGAAGGTGTAGGTGACTCATCATTTGAAAATTTGCTGAAAATGTTGAAGAATATGTTTCCGAAGAATAACGAGTTGCCCGCCAGTACGTACGAAGCAAAGAAGGTTGTCTGCCCTCTAGGTTTAGAGGTTCTGAAGATACATGCATGCATTAACGACTGCATCCTCTACCGCGGTGAATACGAGAATTTGAATGAATGCCCTATATGCACTGCATTGCGTTATAAGATCAGAGGCGATGACCCTGGTGACGATGTTGAGGGCGAGAAACCCAGGAAGAGGGTTCCCGCCAAGGTGATGTGGTATGCTCCTATAATACCACGGTTGAAACGTCTGTTCATGAACAAAAAGCATGCCAAGTCGTTGCGATGGCACAAAGAGGACCGTAAGTCCGACGGGGAGTTGAGACACACCGCTGATGGAACGCAATGGTGCTGAGATATTTGATATGGTCAAGGATTTGAAAGTCATCTTTGGAAAGGGTCCTGGCGGACAATCAGTTCCGCGGGGAGTTGACGGGCACGCACCCATGTGGAAGAAGAAATCTATATTTTGGGAGCTAGAATATTGGAAAGTCCTAGATGTCCGCTTTGCAATCGACGTGATGCATGTTACGAAGAATATTTGCGTGAACCTGCTAAGCTTCTTGGGCGTGTATGGGAAGACAAATGATACAAAGGAAGCACGGCAGGACCAGCAACTTTTGAAAGACCCATATGACTGGCATCCGGAATGGTTTCAAGGTCGTGCCAGCTACGCTCTTACCAAAGAAGAGAAGGTCATTTTTTTTGAATGCCTGAGCAGTATGAAGGTCCCGTCTGGCTTCTCGTCGAATGTAAAGGGAATAATAAACATGGCGGAGAAAAAGTTCCAAAACCTGAAGTCTCACGACTGCCACGTGATTATGACGCAATTGCTTCCGATTGCTTTGAGGGGGCTCCTACCGGAAAATGTTCGAGTAGCCATTGTGAAGCTATGTGCATTCCTCAATGCAATCTCTCAGAAGGTAATCAATCCAGAAGATCTACCACGGTTACAGAACGATGTGGTCCAATGCCTTGTCAGTTTCGAGTTGGTGTTCCCACCATCCTTCTTCGATATTATGACGCACCTCCTGGTCCACCTAGTCGAAGAGATTTCCATTCTCGGTCCTGTATTTCTACACAATATGTTCCCCTTTGAGAGGTTCATGGGAGTATTAAAGAAATATGTTCGTAACCGTGCTAGGCCAGAAGGAAGCATCGTCAAGGGCTATGGAAATGAGGAGGTAATTGAGTTCTGTATTGACTATGTTCCTGACCTTAAGCCGATTGGTATTCCTCAATCGCGGCACGAGGGGAGACTAAGTGGAAAAGGCAAGATCGGAAGGGAATCCACGATATGTATGGACGGTCATTCTATGACTGAAGCACACCACACAGTTCTGCAAAATTCCAGCTTGGTGGCTCCGTACTTCGAGCAACACAAGAATATTTTACGCTCGGACAACCCGGGGAAGCCTGAATCCTGGATTAGAAAGGCCCACATGGGGACTTTCGGCAGTTGGTTGCGAAAACATTTAATGAATGACAATGATGTTGGAGATCAGCTGTACATGTTGGCCAAGAAACCATCTTCGACTATAACGACTTTCCAAGGGTACGGGATAAATGGGAATACATTTTACACCATCGCCCAAGATAAAAAGAGCACCAACCAAAACAGGGGTGTCCGCTTTGATGCAGCAACCGAGAATGGGCAAAAGGTCACATATTATGGTTACATAGAGGAGATATGGGAACTTGACTATGGACCCTCCTTTAAGGTCCCTTTGTTCCGGTGCAAATGGTTCAAGCTAACAGGAGGTGGGGTAAAGGTGGACGAGCAATACGGAATGACAATGGTGGATTTCAACAATCTTGGTTACCTTGACGAACCATTCGTCCTTGCCAAAGATGTCGCTCAGGTTTTTTATTTGAAGGACATGAGTAGCAAACCGAGGAAACGGAAAGATAAGAAAACGATCAGTACATCATGCGATGATCCAAAGCGCCACATTGTTCTTTCAGGGAAAGAAACATCATGGGAGTGGAGGACAAGACAGACATGTCAGAAGATTATAATATGTTTGGTGAAATTCCGCCCTTCAAAGTGAACACTGACCCAAGCATTAAGTTAAATGATGAGGATGCTCCATGGATACGGCACAATCGTAAGCAAGCAGGGACACAAGGGAAGAATTGATGTGTAATAATTTATTGTACCAAACTTTGTATTTGGTTGATGAACTGAATGATGTATCAAACCTTTTGTCAAACCTTCAAGGGATTTTAAAATGAATTAGTTTTATTTTTCTGTTTTTTGATATATAATTGTATTTTTAAGATTTTAAAATGAATTAGTTTTATTTTTCTGATTTTAAAAGGAAAAAGGAAGAAGAAGAAAGAAGGAAAAAGGAAGAAAAAACAGAAGAAAAAAGGAAAAACAGAAGAAAAAAACAAACAGAAGAAAAACATAAGAAAAAAACAGAAGAAAAAACAAACAGAAGAAAAAAACAGAAGAAAAAACAGAAGAAAAAAGGAAAAAGGAAAAAAGGAAGAAAAAAACAGAAGAAAAAAAGGAAAAACAGAAGAAAAAAACAAACAGAAGAAAAACATAAGAAAAAAGCAGAAGAAAAAAACAAACAGAAGAAAAAAACAGAAGAAAAAACAGAAGAAAAAAGGAAGAAAAAAAGAAGAAAAACAAAATAAAATAAATAAAGCAAAAAAGAAAACAAAAAACAGGCAAAAAATAAAAAATATGCCACCTACTGGGCCACCACGGCCTGAATACGACTAGAAACCCATTAATGGGCCAGGATTTTGGCCCGCAGAAGGCCCAGTAGGCCCACGGGCACATAGTGACAGAATAGGCCCGTAAGCCTGCATTTGAGAGGAGCTCGAAGTGGTGAGCGCAGCCGCGCTTATAAACCACTGTCGAAGCCTCTCGGCTAGCGAGGTGGGACTAAACATCCCACCGCACCGCGCCAGTTCCAGCATAGACCCTTTAGTCCCGGTTGGGGAGGAGGACCGCGACTAAAGGGTACCCTTTAGTCGCGGTTGTTGTCCCCAACCGCGACTAAAGGGTCTTTCTGCGCGGGAACTAAAGCGGCGCCAAAACCCTTTAGTCCCGGTTGGGGAGGCGGACCGCGACTAAAGGGTACCCTTTAGTCGCGGTTGGTGTGGCCAGCCGCGACTAAAGGGTACCTTTAGTCGCGGTCCGCCTCCCCAAACGCGACTAAAGGTGCGTCTATAAATACTGCACTTAGCAGTTTCGCCACTTCCCATTCTCCTCTCTCTCGACGCCGAAGCGCTGCC
>NC_057814.1:18373788-18392165 GCF_018294505.1 Triticum aestivum | reverse complement strand
TCAGTGAAACCGGCAAGCCCCTACAGCACACCTCAAAGTTTATCAACCAATGCGGAGTCGTTGTTAGAGACAACGTCCCGATCACCGTCCAGGAATGGAAGGAGCCAAAGAAGGCACGTCTTGGTTTCAGTTTTGTCGACAAGAGAACGAAAAAGGATTGCTGGAGAAAGCTTATGGAACATTTCATTCTACCTCCGGAATACAACAAAGTCGATGAATTCGGTAACGAGGTTCCGGGTGGACGTCAGAGGAGGAGGCTAGTTAAAGAGTTCGCTCTTCAGAAGATGGGCGAAGCATTCCGGAACTTCAAGAAAAATTTAACCCGTGACTATGTCAACAAGGGCAAGACTCCGGATTTCAATGGACAACATGAGAAACTGAAAGATGATTGGCCAGAATTTGTGAGGCAAAAGCAATCGGAGCATTTCAAGGAAATATCAACAAAAAATAAGGATAATGCGAGTAAGAAAAAGTTCCATCATATTATGGGGCCAGGAGGATACCGCCTTTCGGAGCCTAGGTGGCAGAAGATGGAGGAGGACCTGAGGGTACGAGGAATCCCTCTAGGTACAGAGGGATGGGACCCAAGGGCCAAAAGCTGGTGGTACGGGCATGGGGGATCGCTAGACCCGGAGACAGGGGTGTGTGTTCACCGGCAGAGACAGTTTGCTCCCACCCAAGCCCTTATTGACGCAATGACCCAAGCTCAAGAGGGCTTGATCAAGTTCAACAGAGAGAAAGACACACTGACAACAGCCCTCGGGAATGATGAACACGGAGGACGTGTACGAGGCAAAGGCAAAGTTCCGTGGAAAGTAGGGTTTTCCCAGGACAATGACCCGTACTGTTACAGAAGCCGTAAGAGAAAGACGGACCGGGATGCAGATCTTATGACGAAGTTTGCATCGGAACTCCATGAGTTGAAGCAGACCGTGCATGAACTAGTGAAAGAAAAATCGGCTGCAGGGCCGCATGAAGATCATGAAGCGGATCGCGGAAGCCAGCAACGGAGAAGCAGCGTGGCTTCCACGGATGCCCCGCCTGGTGCTAGTGCACCGATGATCGAGATTCGTGCACCGGAGCCTCACTACCCCGTGGATGATGTAAAGGAGATGAAAGAATGTGATCTGCATTATCCCGTGGGGAACGTTTCCACGAAGGTAGCTAGCGGCAGTGCTTTACCCTGTACACCTGGAGCACTCCACCACAACAACCCCATTGCATATGGCTATGCTCGTGTCACGGTGGAAGACATAGTCCAAGGGTTTGAGGACCTGGAGATTGACAAACCTACACCCGAAGGGGAGAGAAGACTTGGAGATGTCAAGCGCCAGTTCATTCTATGGAAAAAGAAGTACATAGTGTTTCCAGGCGAGGCGCCAAGGCTAGCAAGTCCACCCCCCTCCGATGGTGGTGGTGGTGGTGGTGGCGGTGGTGGCGGTGGTGGTGGTCGTGGTGGTTCACCTACACCTCCTTCACGCCATTCGACGCCGTCCCCCGATCCACAACCTCCGGCGGGTACGACGCCCCCCAATCCTCCTCCGGCGGGTACGACCCCCCCAATCCACCTCCGACGAAGAAGCAGAAGCAGGCGGACAGCAAGGAAACCCGCTCCTGGACTATTAACCCGGACCCTTATGTACCTAAGACCACAAGGGTACCGGAGCCATCACTGAAGCCTCTCCTCCCAAGGCCTGGGGAACTTAGTGAAGCTGAAACCAAATTGGCCGCGTCTGCTGATTATGAGAAATGGAAGGCGGATATGAAGGCGAAAAAAGAGCCTGAGCCCAAGCAAGTATTCACTGAGAAGCAAAAGAAGTGGGCTAAGGATTTTTTGACGACACCGTCCCAAGCCGAGCTGAATATGCCTGACGACTATGGACATGAACTTCGTAGGCAAGCAAAAATATTGAAGGAGGAGAAAGAAGAAAGTAAAAAAAGCGGGAAACAAGTTGACCAGCTCGGGATGCAGAAGAAACAATCGATCCCCCCGCTCATAGTGCAAGCCGGTCCGGAAGAGGACCCCGAGATCATAGCAGCTGCGGCAGCACTTGGATTGACTGTAGCGGGTGCCATGAAACAAGCGTCCGAGATGGGTTTGACTCTTCGTGCCTTCTTAGGCCTTGAGGATGCGCCAGTATGTGAGATAGCATTACAATATGTGCGGAATGGGCCTCTCGTCGAGCCTGCGCGGGAAAAGAGTCTACCACCACAAATGCGAAATCTGCTACGTTGGTACAAGCAATTCATAACATGGGCCGACAAAGAATATGTTTATGCGGATGTTACAGATGAGCATCACACCAAACGGTACTCTATAGAAATTCATATGAGTGAATTGTTCCAGCTGTTCAATCTTCGCGACCTCGACAAATCTATGCTGAGTTGCTACGTTCTGTAAGTGATTTATTTCTACCTCATCTCGTTCTTCATTGCCTGCACTATATATATATATATATATATATATATATATATATATATATATTGTCCTAACTATATTGTTGCGTACGCTATTATGCAGATTGAAGATTTGGGAATGCAAAATAAGAAACATCCATGATGTTGGGTTCATTGATCCACATATCGTTAATGGACATGTGTTACAACATCACCCCGAAGACGTGGAGAAAGACCTGTACAAGTTTCTTAGAAATCATCAACTCAAAAGTCATATTCTATTTCCTTACCATTTTGGGTGAGTGTTTCTCTCTTGTGCCCATTCTCTTTTGTTTACTCCATGCATGGTATGTCTAATCGATGAGTTATGCATGACTGTGCATGTAACGTGTCCGCAGGTTCCACTGGATTCTGCTAAATATTGAACTTCACACCTCCAGAGTTCTAATCATGGACTCTATGGATTCGGATCCAAAACGTTGGGCCGACATGAGAAAAATGCTGCAAAAGTAATTATTTTCAATCATTTGAGCTCTATATCGATCGGTCTCTTTCGTTCATTTCCTAATATCAAGTAACTAATAACTTCCTTATTCATTTAATTTTCTTTGCCCTGTAGGGTTTGGAGACGGTTCTCAGAAGAAATTGTCGGTGAATTCAAACATGAGCTAGATTTCAGAAGGTTAGTTAATGTGGATAAGCGGCCACCGGGGACCAATCTATGTGGATACTATGTTTGTGAGAACATCCGGAGACACACCACTGAGCGGAAGGCATCGGATAGCGTGCGGAACGCGACGGATAACTTGCGGAGGAGGCTTAGTCCAGAAGCTCGCTTCCGACCAATTCAAGAAGAATTAGCAGGATTTTTCATGAGGGAAGTCATCAATCCTAAAGGAGAACACTATACCGAGGACGAAGAAATTTATATGCATACCCGAGATTGAAACTTGTACGAAGTTGTATATGGTCATCCATCCTAATTGTGTATGGAAACTTGTTCGAAGTTGTATATGGTCACCCGAGATTGAATATATATTATATATTCCTCTTGAATTCTTCTTGTTTGAAATTTCATATGCATGTATATAGTAGCGTAAAATATGTGTACTGAAACTTTATCAAAACTAAAATAAAACACAAAATATAATATAAAAGAAATAAAACACTCCAAACTAAAAAGAAACCAGGTTTAGGGGGGCCAAAACCCTAAACCTGCGGAGGAGCCCTTTAGTCCCGGTTGGCCACGAGAACCGGGACTAAAGGTCCTCCGCCCCGACGACCACGGGCGCCCACGTGGACGGGCCTTTAGTCCCGGTCAGCCACAAGAACCGGGACTAAAGCCTTTAGTCGCGGTCCGTAAGAGGAGCGACTAAAGGGGGGGGGTCTTTAGTCGCGCATATTTAGTCCTGGTTGCACAGCCGGGACTAAAGGCTGTTGCAAACCGGGACTAAAGGGCTTTTTTCCACCAGTGCATCAATAAGAGAGATCTTGATCCCCCAACCTCTCTCCCCCGAGGCGGCGGCGCCGCGCCGCCCCCGGGGAGTCCCCATCCACACCGCCCTCAGCCCTCCCCCTCCATCGCCTCCCACTACCGCCGCTGTCGCTGAGGACGCCGCGGGGCGAAGCCCCTGTGGTGAGGTGGCAGCGGTGGTGCGGTCCTCGGCCGACTGTAACGCATGGGGGCAGAGGCGTCCATCTCCCTCCTCTTCCAACGGCAGTGCGCATCGGATTGGCGGCGGCCAGGAGATCTCCAGCGGCCGTTTGACGGATGAGATTTTGGTTGCGATGAGATCTGATCTGGGCCCGAGGGGTTTAGATCGAGACCCACTGCGGCGGCGCCTCGTCTTAACAACGGCAAGAGGAGATCCCCCCTGGGTAATCTTCGCGGCATGAGGACGTCCGGGTCTCTTGACCCGGGCATGGTGGTGGTGGCTGCCTTCTCCACCGAAGGCGGTTGGCCAGGCTGGTGGTGACGGATCTTGGATCCCACTATTAGCACCGGCGGCGAGTTGGGGAGTCATAGTTGCCGGTGAAATCCGAGCCGACTCCGGTCATGGCGGGCGATGGCGGCGTCTACGTCGTTACGTTGATGAAGGCATCATCAAGCAACTATCGTCAACCTGCTCATTCTGCTCTCGGAGAAATCCTAAGATCACCGGATCGGACGATGGCGGCCCTGCGGTGTCGTGTTCCCTATTGGGGGCATCGTTTGTGGAGTGGTGCCGGATGGAAGAGGCGTGAGGTGGTGTGTCGTGCCTTCTCTCGCGTCGACGACGGCGGGTCTTGGCGGCATGGAGCAGCGGGGTCTCGCCAGTGGGCGTGTGATGATGGACGAGCGCAGGATGGTGGTGTTGTCTGGCGTCATGGTGGCGTCGACGGCAGCTAGACCGAGCAAGATAGATGCAGCAGTACATCACTGAAGATGGATTGGTGGCAGGTGGCTGCGGCGGCCTCATACCCGGCAGGCGTCCTGGTTGAGGAGTGCGCCGGACTGGTGGGTGCCCCATACCAGGCAGGCGTCCTGGTTGGGACCTCAGGTCTTAGATGTTAGGTTTGGCTGCGAGTTCTGTTTGGTATTAGGCCCAGACTATTAGCATCCCTATATCAAATGGATAGGAGTAGCGACAGATGTTGCCTAGAAGGTGGCTTTAGTATTATTGTTGTATGACTTTATAAGGTCTTGTGTGAATAATTAATAAAGTGGCTGCATGCATCGTCCAGATGCAGAGGCTGGGGTCCTCCTCCTTTAAAAAAAAAGAGAGATCTTGAAGGGTAGGCTATGATGGATGAACTCAACCATACGTTCAGATTGTCTCATGGTAACAAGACACCTGGTCCACCAGCTTGCACAACCGGAGTACTAACTCGGAATAGAGAACTTAAAAGGGATGTAAGTAACAACCGAAATAGAGAGATAGATAAATGCATTAATCCAGCTATAAATAGTATGATAGAAATGAAAAAACCAATGTTGGAATACACAAATTTGACCTCATAGATTGTCTAAGATTTGACATCGTCTGTTAGCGGCAGGTTAGTATTATTAATTTAGCTACCGGTGCAACCACACACTTAAGAGGGGACAACCCTAACCTGGGTTTCACAGTCAAGAAACAGTCAAAAACTGAACACATCGTCGTGTCACTGTGCATGACTAATTTAGCAGTAGGTACAACCACATACTTCAACAGGGAATCCTGACCTGGGTTTCATAGTACAGAAATGGCTGAAGATCAAATACGTCGTCGTGTTACCCTTCCTCCTTGTTCGATTCATCACTTCCTACTTTAGAAAACAAACAACAGAGTAACATAGTTAAATCCTCCAACCACTATGCACACATCAAGATGGCAATGTTATGAAGGATACACACCTCAATAGATAAACATTTACTCTTGTAATCTACGTTGGTGAATACACTAATACCTTTCTTTCCCATATGCTCATTGAACCTTCAAAACAATATAAGTGGTCGACCTATCAGATCTAACCGTTTCAACTGACGAAAAAGAGAAATCAAAGCTACAGAAAAACAGATGATAGACATCCAAGAAAGAAACTTGTATTTACAACCATGTCACTTGTTGCGTCAAAAGGCCAGGATTTCTCTGGAACTTCTTTCACCGCAAGCCCAATGCCTTTTCACACGACTGCACGGCAATGTACTTGGGTCAAAAGCAGGCCCAATAGAGTGCAATGAACATATCAAAGTCAAAGATGCCAACATATACGTAGGAAAACATGAAGTAAAGATCTTGGATTAAATTTCATCCTAAAACCTGAACACGGACACTGAATGTACCAAGTTGACTGTACGTCACCAACTGCCCATTCAAGAGGTAAAAAACAAATGAGGTGAACGTTCACACTTATCTTACTACTTTATATTTCATCCTGGCAATTAATAAAATCAAGCATCGTCAATTTTATTGCCTCTTGCAGCAGGTTCATTCCATGAGAATGTTAGACACTGTACTTGTGTCTTATTTACTTATTAAGAAACTGTTCTCTTATCAAATTCTACAATTCTTTCGGTGATGTGAATTTTCAGGTCCGCACTGACTGTAACTATAACATAACACAATTTGCTTTTAGAGAAGAAGCATACAGAAACAATCATAGTTCAACAAAATGAAAATAGGCCATTAGCGCTAGTAATAGAACAAAAACCTATCGAAGCTACTGAAGATCTGCATACTCTGCTTCAGCCGTTTTAATAGTATGTAAAACTTTAGTTGTCAGGAGACCTTCACAATGAGTCTTCTCCAGGTTCACATATTCAGTAGAAGAAACTACATCGGTATATACATGCTACAGAAGATTGAGTGATCACTATTTGGAAGTACTTATAACTAACTGGTGGCCTTGGATGGAACTAAATCGAAACAGCAAAAATAGTTGAATATCAATAAATTTAGGTACGTACCTAGCAGAAGCAAAAGTTGCTATTCTCCTTCGGAATTAACTACAGCTTGTGTCTCTTGAGAAACATGCATTTTATCTGACAAAGCACACACCAACAAAACATGTGTTAGCATAACAATATTCAGTTGTTGAGCCCTCTTTGTATTGCGTCGACAACAAATGGAATTGAAAAATACATGGTTGTAGTGACAACAAAAACTGCAGTCTATTGTAGCATCTTAAGGAAAAACAAGCAATCACTACTAGGGAAAACCTAATACACAGAACTTTAGCAGTAGCGCGTGTTAAAAAAACACGCTGGTGCTAAGTAGCAGTAGCGCGCTGATGTAAACGGCACTATAGATACGGTTGTAGCAGTAGCGCGCCTGAAGATAAAAGCGCTACTACTAAAATTCCCACGGCTTAGCCGACAGGCTACACATAGTAGTAGCCATCTACGTCGAACCGCGCTACCGCTACTTGCTTTGTAGCAGCGTGTTTACGCTGAAAGGCGCTACTGCTAAAGGAAATAAAATTAAATTGAAAGCAAATAGAAAAGTAAATGAAACTGAAATAATAGAAAAAGGTGAAATGAAAAAAATAAAATGTAAAGAAAAATAAATGAAAAAGGGGAAAAAAGAGAAAGGAATAGCAGTAGCGCGTATCGAGGAACGCGCTGTAGCTAGCTTAGCTGTAGCGCACTTCCTGGAATGCGCTACTGCTACTTCTGACTTAACCGCGCGGTTCGTTCTTCCCCACGACCACTTCCCCCAAATCCAACTCCTCCGCTGTTGCCGCCACCGTCGCCCGTCGGCCGCCGCGCGCTCTCCCATCGCTCTCCGCACACCCTCGACGCCGCCCCCGACCCCGGATCCGACGCCGCCCCCGACCCCGACCTCGACGCCGCCCCTGACCCCGACCTCGACGCCGCCCCCGACCTCGACCTCGACGCCGCCCTCCGCCACGCGCCCGAGCCCCGACCACGACCTCGACGCCGCCTGCCCCCTCCCTCGCAGCAGGCACCCGAGGTGAGCACGCCTGCTCCTCCCCTCCCCTACCTCTGCCTAGGGTTCTTCAAATTTTAGTTGCATCAAATTAGTTAGGGTTCATCTATGGGTGGAAACGAATCGGATGCGGATGTTATCGGATACGGATGCGGCTCGAATGTTTTCTTAGACGATGAATAAACACTGTTGTAATGCATAATAAAACGAGTAAAATTTGACCACTTATTTCACCTTTAAGTTGGATAATTGGAATATCTGCTACCACTTTCCACCCCTAGGTTCATCAAATTAGATGGTAATTAGGGCAGTAGTTCCTAGGTACTAATTAGTTAGTAAGAACTAGGTACTAATTAGGTACTAGTTTATTTTTATTTATAGTAAGTTTATTTTTAGTAAGAACTAGCTGAATTAATAGAACTAGTTGAACATGTCACATTTGTTGTTATTTTTTTAGTTAAAGCAATTTTTCCCGCATCGACGTCGACGATGCCTATCCCGCATCCTTGTCGTCGACTCGGTGGAGGACGCCTTTTGACCAGATGGGCCATGTCCAGGACTGGGCTCCGCCGGGCTGGTACTTGGAGGCGCTACCTACCGGGGGGCGCAGTTTGGTGAGGAGTCAGCCCGCCTTTGACCCGAACCTTCTTTGGTGGCGGTCGCGTGGGCCAGTGACGATCGACAGGCTTGAGGACCCCGCGGAGGTGGTACGTCACCGTGTCAGCGAGGAGGACGCGTGATACTTCTCCAACGTATCTGTAATTTATGAAGCATCCATGCTATTTTATTATCTGTTTTGAATGATTACAGGCTTTATTATACACTTTTATATTACTTTTGGGACTAACCTACTAACCGGAGGCCCAGCCCATATTGCTGTTTTATTGCCTGTTTCAGTATTTCGAAGAAAAGGAATATCAAACGGAGTCCAAACGGAATGAAACCTTCGGCAGCGTGATTTTTGGGAAGAATATGATCCGGGAGATTTGGAGTTCACGTCAGAAGATCCTCGAGGAGGCCAGGAGATAGGAGGGCGCGCCCCCCTACTGGGCGCACTCCCTGCCTCCTGGGCCCCTCGAGCACCCCCCGACCGACTTCTTTCGCCTATATAAGCCTACGTACCCTAAAAACATCCGAACGGAAGATAGATCGGGAGTTCCGCCGCCGCAAGCCTCTGTAGCCACCAAAAACCTCTCGGGAGCCCGTTCCGGCACCCTGCCGGAGGGGGAACCCATCACCGGTGGCCATCTTCATCATCCCGGCGCTCTCCATGACGAGGAGGGAGTAGCTCACCCTCGGGGCTGAGGGTATGTACTAGTAGCTATGTGTTTGATCTCTCTCTCTCGTGTTCTCTCTATGGCACGATCTTGATGTATCGCAAGCTTTGCTATTATAGTTGGATCTTATGATGTTTCTCCCCCCTCTACTTTCTTGTGATGAATTGAGTTTTCCTCTTGAAGTTATCTTACCGGATTGAGTCTTTAATGATTTGAGAACACTTGATGTACGTCTTGCCGTGTTTATCTGTGGTGACAATGGGATATCACGTGCCACTTGATGTATGTCTTGGTGATCAACTTGCGGGTTCCGCCCATGAACCTATGCATAGGGGTTGACACACATTTTCGTCTTGACTCTCCAGTAGAAACTTTGGGGCGCTCTTTGAAGTACTTTGTGTTGGTTGAATAGATGAATCTGAGATGGTGTGATGCATATCGTATAATCATGCCCACGGATACTTGAGGTGACAATGGAGTATCTAGGTGACATTAGGGTTTTGGTTGATTTGTGTCTTAAGGTGTTATTCTAGTACGAACTCTTGAATAGATTGATCCGAAAGAATAATTTTGAGGTGGTTTCGTACCCTACCATAATCTCTTCGTTTGTTCTCCGCTATTAGTGGCTTTGGAGTGACTCTTTGTTGCATGTTGAGGGATTGTTATATGATCTATCTATGTTATTATTGTTGAGAGAACTTGCACTAGTGAAAGTATGAACCCTAGGCCTTGTTTCCTATCATTGCAATACCGTTTACGCTCACTTTTATTATTAGTTACCTTGCTGTTTTTAAATTTTCAGATTACAAAAACCTTTATTTACCATCCATATTGCACTTGTATCACCATCTTTTCGCCGAACTAGTGCACCTATACAATTTTCCATTGTATTGGGTGTGTTGGGGACACAAGGGACTCTTTGTTATTTGGTTGCAGGGTTGTTTGAGAGAGACCATCTTCATCCTATGCCTCCTACGGATTGATAAACTTTAGGTCATCCACTTGAGGGAAATTTGCTACTGTCCTACAAACCTGTGCACTTGCAGGCCCAACAACGTCTACAAGAATAAGGTTGTGTAGTAGACATCAAGCTCTTTTCTGGCCCCGTTGCCGGGGAGGTGAGTGCTTGAAGGTATATCTTTAGATCTTGCAATCGAATCTTTTTGCTTCTTGTTTTATCACTAGTTTAATTTATAAAAGAAAAACTACCAAAAAATGGAATTGAGTTTGTCTCATACGCTTCATCTTTTTAATATCTTTCGTAAGTATGATGAAAAGGAAAATTGTGCTCAAGTGCTAGAGGAAGAATGCATTAAAATGTTTGATACTAGATCTTTTTATGATGAGCATGATTGCAATGTTGTTAGTATGAATTCCTTGAATATCCATGATGCTAATGATATGCAAAGCCACAAGCTTGGGGAAGCTATGTTTTATGAAGATGATATGTTTAGTCCCCCAAGTTTTGATCAGAATATTTATTATGATGATAGCATACCTCTTACCTATGATGATTATATTGATGAAAGTGGGTTTGGAAGAGTGTCAACTTTAGGAAGTAGTGATCCCACTATTTTGGAGGATGTTGAATCTTATTGTGATGAATATGAAAGTGGATTTGGAAGAGTGTCGACTTTATTTAGTGATTCCACTATCTTGGAAGAGGTCTCAATCGATTATGATGAGAACAAAGTTGCTACTTATGATAATTATTGTGATGAAACTTATGCTATAAAAAGTAGTGATGATTATATTTATAAAACTTGTCATGATAGTGTTTACCCTTTTTCTGAACATTACTCTTTTAATGTGGAAACAATTTTTAGTATTCTAGTCTTTTATGATACTCCCACTATTCCCAATGAAAAGAATTTTGCTTATGTGGAGAGTAGTAAGCTTTCTATGCAAGTAGATCATGAAAAGAATGCTTTAGGTGATGGTTATATTGTTGAATTCATTCATGATGCTACTGAAAATTATTATGAGGGAGGAATATATGCTTGTAGGAATTGCAATAATATCAAGTTTCCTCTCTATGTGCTTAAAATCTTGAAGTTATGCTTGTTTTGCCTTCCTATGCTAGTTGATTATTGTTCCCATAAGTTGTTTGCTCACAAAATCCCTATGCATAGGAAGTGGGTTAGACTTAAATGTGCTAGTCATATTCTTCATGATGCTCTCTTTATGTTTCAATTCTTATCTTTTATGCGAGCATCATTGAAATCATCATGCCTAGCTAGGGGCGTTAAACGTAAGCGCTTGTTGGGAGGGAACCCAATTTTATTTTAGTTTCTTGCTTTTTGGCTCTGTTTAGTAATAAATAAATCATCTAGCCTCTGGTTAGATGTGGTTTTATGTTTTAATTAGCGTTTGTGCCAGTAAGACCTATAGGATCTTCTTGGATGATAGTTATTTGATCTTGCTGAAAATTCCAGAAACTTTCTGTTCACGAAACAATTGTTTAAAATCACCAGAACGTGATAAAATACTGATTCCAATTGCAGTAGGTCAATAAACAAATTTTCTAGGTCGTCCTATTTTGGTAGAATTTTTGGAGTTCCAGAAGTTTGCGTTAGTTACAGATTACTACAGACTGTTCTGTTTTTGACAGATTCTGTTTTTCGTGTGTTGTTTGCTTATTTTGATGACTCTATGGCTAGTAAAATAGTTTATAAACTATAGAGAAGTTGGAATACAGTAGGTTTAACACCAATATAAATAAAGAATGAGTTCATTACAGTACCTTATGTGGTGGTTTTGCTTTGTTTCGCTAACGGAGCTTACGAGTTTTTCCGTTGAGTTTTGTGTGGTGAAGTTTTCAAGTTTTGGGTAAAGATTCGATGGACTATGGAATAAGGAGTGGCAATATCCTAAGCTTGGGGATGCCCAAGGCACCCCAAGGTAATATTCAAGGATGACCAAGAGCCTAAGCTTGGGGATGCCCCGGAAGGCATCCCCTCTTTCGTCTTCGTTCATCGGTAACTTTACTTGGAGCTATATCTTTATTCACCACATGATATGTGTTTTGCTTGGAGCGTCAATTTATTTTGTTAGTTTTTGCTTGCTGTTATTTAGAATATGTTTTGCATCTTTATTTTTAATAAAAATGTCAAGGATAGCCTTTACCATGCTTATTTTGCTAGTATACATGTTGCTGTTTCAAAACAGAAAGTTTACCGCTGTTGCAAAAATTCCTTAGAAAATTCAGAATGTGATAAAATGTTGAAACCTTTTGCATAATAAGCTCTGATAAATTTACTACAGTGGGAATTTTCTTTCATAATTTTTGGAGTTAGGGAAGTATGATGAATCTTGCATTCTTTACAGACTATAATGTTTTGGCAGATTGCTGTTATGGTTGCATTGTTTGCATATGTTTGCTTGTTTAATGATTCTACTTGAGGATAGGAGTGTTAAATATGCAGGGGCATTTAGTATGCAATGTCGAATCATAATTTTAGTAATTTGTTACAGTAGAAAATGATAAGGTTTTGCATTGGTTTATACTAATCTATCTCAGGAGTTCTTGTTGACTTTGGTGTGGATGAAGCTTTTGATAAAAAGATAAACCATGATATGAGAAGAATTAAGGAGACACAAAAGTTCAAGCTTGGGGATTCCCAAGGCACCCCAAGATAATATTTCAAGAAGTCTCAAGCATTTAAGCTTGGGGATGTCCCGGTAGGCATCCCACCTTTCTTCTTCAACAACTATCGGTTAGTATTGGTTGAGCCTAAGTTTTTGCTTCTTCACATGAGTTGTGCTATCCTTGCAATATCATTTTTTTGCTTGATGCTTGATTAAAATACCAAGATCTGAAATTCTTAAATGAGAGAGAGTCTTCACGTAGTTACATAATTATTTAACTACTCATTGATCTTCACTTATATCTTTTTGGAGTAGTTTGTCATTTATTCATTGTGCTTCACTTATATCCTATGAGTAAATGGTTGAATGAGTTGATTGTCATAAATCTGAAATTATATATGTCTCATTTGCTTATCCCATGGGGAGTAATGACTTCACATCTAAAAAGTAGAGGTTGTAAATTTATTGAAGGTTAGCAAGCATTGTATTGGTCATTTGAACAATTCATGAAAGAATATTGAAGGAAGAGATATTTCACATATAAAACTATCTTAGACATCTTTTATAATTGTGAGCACTCATTAAGTATGACATGCTAAAGAGTTGATGTTCGACAAGGAAGACAACGTAATGGGTTATGTTTTCTCACATCTCAGTTAAAGTATATTGTCATGGATCATTCAAACATGTTGAGCTTGCCTTTCCCCCTCATGCTAGCCAAAATTCCTTGCACCAAGTAGAGATACTACTTGTGCTTCCAAATATCCTTAAACCAGTTTTTCCCATGAGTGTCCACCATACCTACCTATATGCGGTATTTACCTTCCGTTCCAAGTAAATTTGCATGTGCCAAACTCTAAACCTTCAAATAATAATCTGTTTTGTATGCCCGAATCGCTCATGTAGCGACTAGGGGCTGTCAGTATCTTCCATGCTGTGTGGGTTATTCTCAAGATGAGTGGACTCCGCTCATCAAGCAACGAGAAAATGGCTGGTAACCGGGATGCCCAGTACCATGATCAAAAGATCAAAATCAAATCAAAAATAATTGCAAACAAAACTCCCCCAGGTTTGATGTTAGTTGGAGGCACCCGTTGTTTCGGGCAAGCCATGGATTGATGCTTGTTGGTGGTGGGGGAGTAAAAACTTTACCATTCTGTTTGGGAACCGCCTATAATGTATGTAGTATGGAAGATATTGGGAAGTCTTGGTTGTTATGTTGACAATGGATCATACCTCTCAAAATTATTTTCCTCTCTATTTTAAAATCGAGCTCTGGCACCTCTGCAAATCCCTGCTTCCCTCTGCGAAGGGCCTATCTTTTACTTTATGCAAGAGTCAAGGTGATCTTCACCTTTCCCTTTTTCATTTTATCCTTTGGCAAGCACTTTGTGTTGGGGTGATCCTGATATATATATCCAATTGGATGTAAGTTAGCATGAACTACTATTGTTGACATCACCCAAAGGTGAATACGTTGGGAGGCAACACTATAAGCCTCTATCTTTCTCAGTGTCCGATTGAAATTCCATAACCATTAGTATTGCATGAGTGTTAGCAATTGTAGAAGACTATATGATAGTTGAGTATGTGGAGTTTGCTACAAGATGAATTGTAATTGTTTGATGACTGAGAATGAAGTTTGCTAGTTTTTGGTCTATGCTTTAACATGTGAATTGCTTGTTACTTGATCATGAGAAGTTTTATGAGATGAACTATTGTTATGACTTATAATCATGCTAGAAAAGGTGATTGAAATTATCATTGATCAAACTTGTGCACCTGCTAGCATTCACACTTCATAAATTCTTTGTTTTATCATTTACCTACTAGAGGACGAGTAGGAATTAAGCTTGGGGATGCTGATACGTCTCCAACGTATCTATAATTTATGAAGCATTCATGCTATTTTATTATCTGTTTTGAATGATTACGGGCTTTATTATACACTTTTATATTACTTTTGGGACTAACCTACTAACCGGAGGCCCAGCCCATATTGTTGTTTTATTGCCTGTTTCAGTATTTCGAAGAAAAGGAATATCAAACGGAGTCCAAACGGAATGAAACCTTCGGCAGCGTGATTTTTGGGAAGAATATGATCCGGGAGATTTGGAGTTCACGTCAGAAGATCCTCGAGGAGGCCAGGAGATAGGAGGGCGCGCCCCCCCTACTGGGCGCACCCCCTGCCTCCTGGGCCCCTCGAGCACCCCCCGACCGACTTCTTTCGCCTATATAAGCCTACGTACCCTAAAAACATCAGAACGGAAGATAGATCGGGAGTTCCGCCGCCGCAAGCCTCTGTAGCCACCAAAAACCTCTCGGGAGCCCGTTCCGGCACCCTGCCGGAGGGGGAACCCATCACCGGTGGCCATCTTCATCATCCCGCCGCTCTCCATGACGAGGAGGGAGTAGCTCACCCTCGGGGCTGAGGGTATGTACCAGTAGCTATGTGTTTGATCTCTCTCTCTCTCGTGTTCTCTCTATGGCACGATCTTGCTGTATCACGAGCTTTGCTATTATAGTTGGATCTTATGATGTTTCTCCCCCCTCTACTTTCTTGTGATGAATTGAGTTTTCCTCTTGAAGTTATCTTATCGGATTGAGTCTTTAATGATTTGAGAACACTTGATGTACGTCTTGCCGTGTTTATCTGTGGTGACAATGGGATATCACGTGCCACTTGATGTATGTCTTGGTGATCAACTTGCGGGTTCCGCCCATGAACCTATGCATAGGGGTTGACACACATTTTCGTCTTGACTCTCCAGTAGAAACTTTGGGGCGCTCTTTGAAGTACTTTGTGTTGGTTGAATAGATGAATCTGAGATTGTGTGATGCATATCGTATAATCATGCCCACGGATACTTGAGGTGACAATGGAGTATCTAGGTGACATTAGGGTTTTGGTTGATTTGTGTCTTAAGGTGTTATTCTAGTACGAACTCTTGAATAGATTGATCCGAAAGAATAATTTTGAGGTGGTTTCGTACCCTACCATAATCTCTTCGTTTGTTCTCCGCTATTAGTGGCTTTGGAGTGACTCTTTGTTGCATGTTGAGGGATTGTTATATGATCTATCTATGTTATTATTGTTGAGAGAACTTGCACTAGTGAAAGTATGAACCCTAGGCCTTGTTTCCTATCATTGCAATACCGTTTACGCTCACTTTTATTATTAGTTACCTTGCTGTTTTTAAATTTTCAGATTACAAAAACCTTTATTTACCATCCATATTGCACTTGTATCACCATCTTTTCGCCGAACTAGTGCACCTATACAATTTTCCATTGTATTGGGTGTGTTGGGGACACAAGGGACTCTTTGTTATTTGGTTGCAGGGTTGTTTGAGAGAGACCATCTTCATCCTATGCCTCCTACGGATTGATAAACTTTAGGTCATCCACTTGTGGGAAATTTGCTACTGTCCTACAAACCTGTGCACTTGCAGGCCCAACAACGTCTACAAGAAGAAGGTTGTGTAGTAGACATCAACACGCACGTCCGTCGCTACTTGGTTGCGCTGGAGCACAGGTTCTCCAATACCTGGCAGGTTCTCCAGGGATCTCAATAGAGCTATGATCCTATGATGGTTCCTTCTCTTTGGGTGTCCACCGCCCACGCCGATACCCGTCGTTCGCTAGGGTTTTAGTTGTATTAGTGATGTTATATGTATGATACTATTCGGAATGTATTAGTGATAATATTCGACGATGTACGGACGCAAGAGATGATTTCCTTTTGCTTATTGAATGCATGCTAATTTGAATACTTATTTATTTTATGATTTGGTTTTTCTTATTGAATGTGCATGTCAATATGAGTCCTATATGATATTCTGAAATATATATCTTGTGTTGCTCAAATAGGATATGTGCTTGCCCAAGTGGCCGGTCATGTTTGCAGGTTATACCTCCGAGTGGCCTATGTTTTGCCGGAGTGTTGATTCATTTCCGTTCCGGCAAATTTCAGGCTCTCGATATGTCCTATTTAGCAAAGGTCATGCCAAATTTTTCCGTGAATTTTGGCATGACTTGTGCCAGAATACGTAGGAAATATCGGGTGCCCCGGATTTGTGTGCTGAGTATCCTGGTAGTTGTCTTCGATCGATTTTCAATTAATGTTTCAACTATGAACATAGGAAATGTCTGACGATGAAAATGATTTCGGTATTTGCAAATACTGCGAAGACGAGCGCGGCCTGTGCGACATAATCTTCCTAGATGATGATAGGCGCTTCAGCATCAAGCTGGACGAGAACTTCGAAGTGGATACAGTAAGTCACAACGACAAGTCTTTTTTCGTAATTAAGCATGACATCTGCTTCATTTGCTTCAACTTATAATTTAATTTTTTTACTATTCTACTAGCGTATCCCTGCCATGCAAAAGTTTTTGTCTTGGATAAGATAGGTTTCAGTCGTATGAAAACTACTATGGAGGTAAAGAGAGTTTACTTGAAGAACGAGCATGGTTGTATTTTCCATGCAAAATTATACAACGCAGACACCTACATCTATTTTTGATGCAAAACTTGGCAAGCACTATGCAAGACTTATGCATTTGAGCCTGATATGGTTATCACCTTTGATATTCGTCCAAAAGATGATATTGAAGGTAATATTGACATCTGGGTCGATGTGCAGATGCCTCCAGTTATACCATTATGTGAGTTTCTCAACCATATTTATGTCTTTGATATTGTTTATTCAAAAATAGTTGACATCTAATTTCTATTGACAGCTTATTTCCGTTCAAGCAAACATGTCCAGCGCTGGTAGACAGGACCTACTACTGTCCCGGGGCTGAACTAAACTGCGAGGAGATAAGTCATTATGTTTCATGGCTTGAGGATCTTCATACTGTCAAGACAAATTATTTTTCTGGACTTAAAAATCTTAGTACTCAAAACATGCGACCAATAGTGTTCGTACGGAACTACGGTCACATCTATTTAGGAAAGATGGTAGGATTTTTACTATTTGTCCTCAGTGCATCTTTTGCATACATTATTTTTTAAACTAAACTTTATTGCTAAGTATGTTACTATACGATGTTCTTCAATAGGGACTCCCGAGGAATGTTGTGCCTCATTGGATCGAGACAAAAGGTCGCATGAGAATTGTTAGCTTACGGCCAAGATATCCTACAATGCACTTTAGTGCATTCAGGATTTCTAATAGCGACGAATGCTTAATAGTGAAAGACTAGAGCAAAAATGTGAACGATCACAGAGAAGTACTAGGGGGCAGCTGTGACGCCCAGATAATTAGCTATAGTAACCTCTGCTAATGATGCCACTTCACCTTCGTTACTGTCGCTAATCTCGTGTTAGTTCAAAAGATTCGAATTCAAATTTGAATTCCAGGCAAACATCAAAAGTTTTCAAACCATAGAACTAAAATGTTCGGGTTGTGCCAAATAATGCATAGGTAATTACGATAGAGAACCCACACTTTTATAAAAATATTTAAATACTAAAAGATGAATAAAACACCGACAAAACTATTATTTAAATGCTTTTAAATATTAAACCGTTGTAAAACTATGCCTTTTGGGTGCCCAAGATATAGTGGTATTAGAATAAGTAGCGATACTATTTTAGGAACTAAGATCATAATTATAAAAACTAAAAATAAAACAGAAACGAAAAAATTAAGAAAAACAAAATGCCAAAAAAAGAGATAAAGGGAGAACACACCCC
>NC_057814.1:18362451-18373021 GCF_018294505.1 Triticum aestivum | reverse complement strand
AACCCCCGCTACCATTGCCCTACGGCCCCAGTGAGCCCCCCTCTCTTTCCCCTGCTCACCGCACAGTTGTAAAACTATGCCTTTTGGGTGCCCAAGATATAGTGGTATTAGAATAAGTAGCGATACTATTTTAGGAACTAAGATCATAATTATAAAAACTAAAAATAAAACAGAAAAGGAAAAATTAAGAAAAACAAAATGCCAAAAAAAGAGATAAAGGGAGAACACACCCCCCCCGCTGGGCCATGACCCAGATGGCCTTGGGGCCAACTAGGCCAAGGCCCAGCCGGCCGGCCCAACCGGCCCCTCACTCCCGATAACCCCCCCACCGATGGGAAACCCTATCCCGTCGCACCCACTTTCCCACTCACTCCCCACGTCCCTCCTTCCCCCTCCCCCCGATCCAGATCTGGATCGGGGACGAGCCCCCTCGACGCCGTCGCCCATCGCCCCTGGCACCACCCGTCGGTGCCCCTCGACGCTTGTCTACGCCATCGCCGCCATCCAACCCGACGAGTGCTCCCGGCGCTCCCGACCCCGTGGCCGCTCGACGTCCCGGACGCCGCCGCCCGACGCCGTCACCGCCCCCTCCCCCCGCTGCCCGGAGCCACCACGACGGCCTGCCTCCCGCCCGGAACGACGTCTCCGACCTCCTCCTCAACCCCCGCTGCCATTGCCCTACGGCCCCAGTGAGCCCCCCTCTCTTTCCCCTGCTCACCGCACACTTGCACCGCTCGCGCCCGCGGTCACCGCGTCCGCGGCTGTGCTCCGGCCGGCGCCCGCTGCTGCGGACTCGCTGGGCCGCACGCTCGCAGCCGCACCCCGCTGCTCCCATTGCCGACCCGTGCGCCTCGGCGCTCACACGCCGTCGACCACGCCCCGCACCAGCCTGCTCGTCACCATCACCATCTGCGCCGGCCTCCCGCTCCAGTTCCACCCCTCCGCCGCTTCCCCTGGCCGGTGTCATGGTCGCCGACGGCCGTGCCGATGGCCTCGCCCGAACCAGCGCTCGGGCTCGCCCCTAGTTCGGCGCGCCCGTTACCACCAACGCCCGTCGCCCGACCCACTATAGGCCTCTGGGCCTTTGACATGTGGGGCCGCCCCCAGAACGTTCAAAACAAAAGTGAATTAAAAGAATTTATTATTAATAATAAATAAATATGTTAATCAATCAATCAATTAATTAACTATATTAATTAATTGTATTTAATTAACGTAATTACTAATTAACCTAATTAACTACTGTTAATTAATTAGACAGTCAATGACATGCGGGACCCACACGTCAGTTTGACCCAGTCAACGCCCTGTTGACTGCTGACGTCATGCTGACGTCATGACGACATCAGCATACACTATTCTGGATAATGTTGATTTAAAATAATTAAGGAAATTCTAAAATGATTAAATCTTTTAAAATTAATATAAAATAAACCGTAGCTCGGTTGGAAAAACTTTGTGCATGAAAGTTGCTCAGAACGACGAGACAAATCCGAATACGTAGTCCGTTTGCCTGCAACACGTCCCTAGCATAGAGAACCTGCAACATTTAACCTCGGGTTCACCTGTCCGAAAACGCGAAACACCGGGGATACTTTCCCGGATGTTTCCCCCCTTCGCCGGTATCACCTACTACCGCGATTGGGCACCCCTAGCAATGCTCATTGTCATGTCATGCATTGTCATGCTTATGTTTGCCTTGTATTTACTGTTTCTTCCCCCCTCTTCTCTCCGGTAGACTACGAGACCGACGCTGCTGCCCCCCAGTTCGACTACGGTGTTGATGACCCCTCCTTCTCTGCTGAGCTTCCAGGCAAGCCCCCCCTTGATCACCAGATATCGCCTATTCTACTCTATACTGCTTGGATTAGAGTAGTGTAGCATGTTACTGCTTTCCGTTAATCCTATTCTGCTGCATAGCCTGTCCTTGCTACTACTGTTGTTACCTTTACCTGCAATCCTACATGCTTAGTATAGGATGCTAGCATTCCATCAGTGGCCCTACACTCTTGTCCGTCTGCCATGCTATACTACTGGGCTGTGATCACCTCCGTGATCACTTCGGGAGGTGATCACGGCCATATGCTATAAACTTTATAATGTTACATTACTTATGATACTGTTCGGAGATGGGGGCTGAAGGGGCAGGTGGCTCCATCCCGGTAGAGGTGGGCCTGGGTTCCCGACGGCCCCCGACTGTTACTTTGTGGCGGAGCGACAGGGCAGGTTGAGACCACCTAGGAGAGAGGTGGGCCTGGCTCTGGTCGGCGTCCGCGGTTACTTCATAATAACACGCTTAACGAGATCTTGGTATTTGATCTGAGTTGGGTCGTTGACCTTATACGCACTAACCGCCACGTGGGACAAGATATGGGCAACCGGCGTCGTGGTATCAGCCGAAGCTCTTTTTGACGTCAGCGACTGAGCGGCGCGCGCCGGATTGGACCGTAAGCCTGCGCTTGTATTAAGGGGGCTAGGTCTGCTTCCGTCCGCGTTCGCAACATGTAGGTGTGCAATGGGCGATGGGCCCAGACCCCTGCGCGCATAGGATATAGACCGGCGTGCTGACCTCTCTGTTGAGCCTAGGTAGGGCTGCGACGTGTTGATCTCCCGAGGCCGGACATGACCCAGAAAAGTGTGCCCGGCCAGAGGGATCGAGCGTGTCGGGTAATGTGGTGGCCGGACATGACCCAGAAAAGTGTGCCCGGCCAGAGAGATCGAGCGTGTCGGGTAATGTGGTGCACCCCTGCAGGGAAGTTTATCTATTCGAATAGCCGTGATCTTTGGTAACAGGACGACTTGGAGTTGTACCTTGACCTTATGACAACTAGAACCAGATACTTAATAAAACACACCCTTCCAAGTGCCAGCTACAACCCGGTGATCGCTCTCTCACAGGTCGACGAGGAGAGGATCGTCGGGTAGGATTATGCTATGCGATGCTACTTGGAGGACTTCAATCTACTCTCGTCTACATGCTGCAAGATGGAGGTCGCCAGAAGCGTAGTCTTCGACAGGATTAGCTATCCCCCTCTTATTCTTGCATTCTGCAGTTCAGTCCACCGATATGGCCCTTTACACATATACCCATGCATATGTAGTGTAGCTCCTTGCTTGCGAGTACTTTGGATGAGTACTCACGGTTGCTTTTCTCCCTCTTTTCCCCCTTTCCCTTCTACCTGGTTGTCGCAACCAGATGCCGGAGCCTAGGAGCCAGACGCCACCGTCGACGACGACTCCTACTACACAGGAGGTGCCTACTACTACGTGCAGGCCGCTGACGATGACCAGGAGTAGTTAGGAGGATCCCAGGCAGGAGGCCTGCGCCTCTTTCGATCTGTATCCCAGTTTGTGCTAGCCATCTTATGGCCACTTGTTTAACTTATGTCTGTACTCAGATATTGTTGCTTCCGCTGACTCGTCTATGATCGAGCACTTTTATTCGAGCCCTCGAGGCCCCTGGCTTGTATTATGATGCTTGTATGACTTATTTTATTTTTAGAGTTGTGTTGTGATATCTTCCCGTGAGTCCCTGATCTTGATCGTACACATTTGCGTGCATGATTAGTGTACGATTGAATCGGGGGCGTCACAGCAGCAATCAGAAGCGCAGCCCATGATTAGGAGACATGTTCATCTGCATGCTCCAACTTGATGAAGCAGGAGTGCTACACATGTTTTATGTTATTTTACCTGAGAGAGAGCAGCAGGAGTGATTAGCTAGCTAGAAATGAGTTTGAAGATGATGATGTGCTACACTATAACTATGATGATTAAATAGCTAGTGTTGATGGTAATGACTATGATGATTATTATTAGCTAGTGTTGGTGGTGATTAGATAGCTACCGCAGCTAGTGTTGGTGGTGATTAGCTAGCTAGAATGAGTTTGAAGATGATGATGTGCTACACTATGACTATGATGATTAAATAACTACTGTTGGTGGTAATGACTATGATGATGATTAAATAGCTTGTGCTGGCAGATTAGATTCAAGTGGAGGCAACATATGGTGCACATCGAAATTACTACTAGTCCAAACTAGATCAAGTTTGGATTAGTAGTATACTTTTGACGTGCACCACATATTGCCTCCACTTGAACCTAATCCACCTTCATTTGACACACTGTTATGGACGTAATGATATAAACCTTATAATTGATATTGTACCAAAATTTGTATAACGGCGTATAAATATACTTAAAATAAAAAAATGAAAAAAAGAATACTAGTAGCGATGGATAGTAAACACGCTGCTACTAGATAGATTAGCAGCAGCGCGGGAGAGAACAAACGCTATGGCTATGTGTTTTAGCAGTAGCGCGTGTCGCACACGCTACTGCTAAGTAATAGCTGTAGCGCCTTATTAGTAGCGCGGTGTCCCGCGCTACTAGTGGGCATTAAACCCGCGCTACTACTAGTAGTGAATGTTAAGAATAAATGGAAATAGGCAGGAGAGTTATTCTGTTTTGGTGGCATTCTGTAATGCATCAGAAATACTCCCTCCGTTTCAAAATATAGGTCTTTCTAGGCATTTCAAATGGACACAACATACGGATGTATGTAGACATATTTTAGAGTGTAGATTCACTCATTTTGCTCCGTATGTAGTCACTTGTTGAAATCTCTAGAAAGACAAATATTTAGGAACGGAGGGAGTATATCTTAAAATCTACCAGTTTTAAAAATAAGTACCAATGCATGGAGAAATGCCACAATCAATTGCCTAATTCTCAAACATATCAATGTCAGTCAATTGTCACACGGTCTTTGTCTCCAACCTGTGGGCCAACTCTAGCAGCCGTCTGCCAAGGCAGATTGGTGTGCTCAATACAAGTGACACCCCTACGCAGCCTGTAAATTAAACATTATGCCAACTACTAAAACCATTTATTTATAGCACAACTACTAAAACAAAATTAAGAACAAAAAACAAGTCGAGTTTCTGGTCTTAAATGAAAAAAAAACTATAGTTATCAGAAAGACCGATATATAAAAGACTGGTCGCGGAGAGGAATTAGTAAAGTAAAAATCACTAACATGACTGAACGAAAAATTCTGCTGTCTTGCATGAATAGCACCATGGGGGGGCGGCAGTGGGTGCAAAGGAAAGAAAAGGAACAGCAGCAGACCTGGTGCAGGAGTCTCATATATCAGGCAGGTCCTCGTTATTATACCACCAACACGGAGTGCTACACTTACACAATAGCGGCCCATTTAAAGAGTAGCTTCTGATCATCTACACAGAGTGTGGAAAACCTGACAAACATTACTAACCATCATAAGTCTTCACCAATGTACCAACAAATATAACTATGACAGGTTCAGTGTTACTAAGCTCCAGATTGTCATCTGCCTCAAAATTCAAAGCTGCATCACCCCAAGATAAGGAATCACTTGGCGCACTTGAGGAAACAAAGGCTGTAAGAACAAACATGGGACCAAAAATAGAAACACCATGTTGTCTAGCTTCAAGAATGTAAACATCAACTGCTATAATTTATTTACAACGTGTCTCACATCAAAGTGACCTGTCCAGATGTAATAAATCCCGTCTTGAACAACACCGTACACTGTATGCAGTTTAGAATTATTACAAAATCTAGAAAATTAAGAAATTTAAATTAGCAAGTCAAAGGTAAATTTCAAATTATTCGATTGCTTTCGAACAGGTACGAGATTTTAGGCGATCCTGCGGGCGACCTAGGGTTTACGTCCTCGCCGCCGTCCGGCGCCGGCGTCTACCTCTGTCTGTCTGCTTGATGGGCGTAGTCGTCTCTCCATGCTGAGCGCTTGATGTGTGGTTCGCGTGCTGCGCAAGTCTGACGTCTAGCTGCACGTGCGGCGGCTAGGGCGTTCCTGTAGAGGGTGACCTTGTTCGCCTCTACCGTCTGGGATGGAGTTCAACTCTGATCCTCGTTGTCTCTGTGCATGGGTGAGAGAACCCTGCTGTCTATGTAAGGAAGAAGGTCTTGTTGCCTTGATTGGATCTGCGATCAGATTGAGAACTGCAGTTTGCAATATCAACCAAATATTATCGCTTCTTGCTGAACGAGTATATGCATCAGCAGAAGTGGCACTGCCTGTCCTGGGTGTCTCTCGGCGGCTGGCTAGATCATGGGTGCTTGCAGCTGCTGGCGGTGGGGGTGAAAAAGGGACACCCGGTGAGGGGGTCACCCACCCGAAGCCGTCCAACATTGCTATACCTGTGTTCGCCCATGGTGTCGCGGTGACTGGACAGGTACGACAGGATGCGTTTGACAGGGATGAGTTTTGGAAAGATTGGAAGGATGCACTTGAGGACGGCATGATGGTTTTGGATGCAACCGGCCTAGGGGCTGCCGGTAACCTGACGGGGCCGCGTGTCGCGCCCCGTCAGCAGCAATGATAGGCTTGAGCTGGAACTGCCGAGGAATCGGGGGCGCCTCGACGGTTCGCGATCTCACTGCCCTCGTCCAAAGTCATCGTCCGCAATTTGTTTTTTTGTGTGAAACTAGGCAGAAGTCAAATAAAGTTCGTTGTCTACGCCATCGTTTGGGTCTTCGTGGTTTCAGTGGAGTCGATATCAATGGTCAAAGCGGTGGTCTAGCTTTGTTTTGGAATGATCAGTTGTCAGTTGAGATCAAAGATCAGAATGAAAGAATGATTGATGCTTACGTTCGTGCCTCACCCAATGATCCGTTGTGGCATCTTACTTGTGTGTACGGCGAACCACGTACTGAAAATAGACATCGAATGTGGTCCATCATGTCGCAGTTGAGGGCTAGTAGTGATCTCCCGTGGATGCTGATGGGAGACTTCAATGAAGCTCTCTGGCAATGCGAGCACTTGTCAGCTACCCCTCGGCCTGCTTGCCAGATTGCAGCCTTCCGTGACATCGTCCAAGACTGTGAGCTCCATGACCTTGGGTTTTCAGGAGCACCATTCACATATGATAACAAGCGAAAAGGAAGAGCGAATGTCAAAGTTAGGTTGGACCGAGCCCTGGCCGACGACCGCTGGAGGGACTTATTCTCTGATGCACGTGTGGTACACCTCGTGTCCCCTTGTTCTGATCACCTACCGATCATAATTGAGCTGCAGAAGGAAGAGCGCCCACCAAGCCGTGGCTGCACCAACGATATGAAATATTCTGGGAACGAGCAGGCGAATTGCCAGAGATCATCCAGAGGGCTTGGGATGCTACCCAAACAAGTGGGAATCTGGCTTCGGTAACAGCTGGACTAAACAAAATCATGGAGGAGCTACATGGCTGGAGCCGACGGCGGTTTGGTAATATCATGCGAGAGGTGGAGCGTACACGACGTAAACTTGAGCAGCTAGTGCAATCAAATGGTGACCAAAGCGAAATCCGCCGACTATCTGATAGCATGGACGAGTTGCTCTATAAAGAGGAGCTTCTTTGGCTGCAACGCTCACGTGTTAATTGGCTCAAAGACCGTGACAGAAACACTAAGTTTTTCCATAGCCAATCTGTTTGGAGAGCCCGAAAGAACAAGATAAAAAAGTTGAAGGACGACACGGGGGTATGGCAGAACAACCCCTCGGTCATGGAACTGATGGAATCTTCATTCTTCAAAGAGTTGTTCACCCGCGACCCATCTCTAAATGCGGATGAAATTCTCAACTTGGTAGAGCAGAAAGTTACAGAAGATATGAACACTTCCCTGTGCATGGAGTTTTCGGAGAAGGAGATTGCAGACGCTTTGTTTCAGATTGGACCCTTGAAAGCACCCGGGCCGGATGGATTCCCGGCACGGTTCTACCAATGAAACTGGGATGTCCTGAAGACCACGGTGGTAGCGGCAGTACGACTTTTCTTTGCCACGGGATATATGCCCTCTGAGACGAACTCCACAGCGATTGTGCTCATTCCAAAATCAGATCAACCGGAAACTCTTAAAGATTTCCGTCCTATCAGTCTGTGCTCAGTCCTATACAAGATCGTGGCGAAGTGTCTCGTAAATAGACTCAGGCCAATACTTGTGAGATTGTATCACTGAATCAAAGTGCCTTTATCCCCGGGCGCTTAATTACTGACAATGCATTAGTGGCGTTTGAGTGTTTTCATGCAATTGAGCACTGCAGCAAGGTACATGAATCCTTTTGTGCATACAAATTGGATTTATCTAAGGCGTATGACAGAGTCGACTGGGACTTCCTCAGAAGAATGATGCAGAGGTTGGGTTTCGCTCCCTGATGGGTTGATTGGATTATGTCCTGCGTTACCTCGGTGAGCTACTCGGTTAAATTTAATGGTACCCTCCTTGATTCATTCGTCCCTTCGAGAGGTTTACGCCAAGGTGATCCACTATCTCCATTCTTGTTCCTTTTTGTCGCTAACGGTCTCTCTGCACTCCTACATCGTGAAAATACCCAGGGTACGATCACTCCGCTCAAAGTTTGCCGAAGGGCCCCGGGAATTTCACACTTGCTATTTGCAGATGACTCTCTGCTTTTCTTTAAGGCAGAACCAGAACAGGCTGTAAGGGTCAAGTGTGTGCTCGAGACATATGCTAATGGGACGGGGCAAGTCATCAACCCCCAAAAATGTTCAATTCTTTTTAGCCCCGCATGCCCGATGACGGTACAGAATAATATAAAGGGCATATTGCAGATAACTCAGGTTACTTTTGAAGCCAAATACCTCGGTCTCCCAACACCAGAAGGTAGGATGAGTAGGGGTAAATTGAAGAGCTTGGAGGAGAAACTAGCAAAGAATTTGATGCAATGGGGTGATAATTATCTGTCCATTGGGGGGAAGGAGATAAAAATCAAAGCCATTGCACAAGCTCTTCCTGTGTACATCATGAGCGTATTCAAAGTCCCGGCTGGCCTTTGTGATGAGCTTACAAAGACGATTCGTCGATATTAGTGGGGTGCAGAAAGAGGTAAACGCAAAACTCATTGGGTCGGATGGGACATCATGTTGCGGCCCAAAATGCGAGGCGGCATGGGGTTTAAGGATCTCCGGTTGTTTAACCAGGCACTGTTAGCTCGGCAAGCGTGGCGCCTAATCCAGTACCCAGAGAGCTTATGCGCGCAGATCCTTCGAGCAAAATACTATCCCAATGGCGAAATCACAGACACAGTATTCAGTGGGAATGCATCCTCAACATGGCAAGCGATAGAGTATGGTTTGGAGTTGGTAATACAGGGCTGCATTTGGCGTGTGGGTAATGGAGCTAGTATCCGTCTATGGCGCGACCCATGGATTCCCCGGGGACCTTCTCTCCATCCAGTCACACCTAAAGGACGATGCAGACTGAGGTGGGTTGCTGATCTCCTGAACATGGACGGATCATGGAACGCAACCTTGGTCCATCAACATTTTCTCCCTCTTGATGCAACGGAAATTCTCAAAATCGAACCATCACGGCGCCTAGAGGCTGACACTATTGCTTGGCACCCAGATAAGCATGGACGATTCTCGGTGCGGTCTGCTTATAACATGGCAAGGGATATGATCATGACAGGCGATGGTGAAGGTCAGTCCAGCTCCCAACCTGATGGATCTCGGACGGCATGGAAGCTCCTTTGGAATAGTGGAGCTCCACCAAAGGTTAAGTATTTGCTTGGAAAGCAGCACGAGATGCGCTAGCAACTCGTGAGAATAAACGTCGGCGACACCTAGAGTTGGAGAACACCTGCGAAATATGTGGCCTTGAAGCCGAGACTACGCAACATGCATTAACCAGGTGCCCTCATGCCTGCGATCCCTGGGATGCTATGCGTAGGGTGTGGGACCTGCCGTCGGATGAAGTCATGCATAGAGATGAGCCAGATTGGCTGTTGTTAGTTCTACAGGACCTGGATGACACCCGTCGTATGCTCCTGCTAATGTTGTTATGGCGAGTTTGGTACGTCCGAAATGAACTCACACATGAGAAGCCATTCATCCCGATAGAAGCGTCCAGGCGATTTTTGTGCAGCTATGTGGAGACGTTGCTTTTGATCAAACACTATCCCAATGAGGACCTGACTAAAGGCAAGCAACCGGCATGTTTAGCAGGGCAAAAGAAACCATCCAAACGCGAGCAGTCTGAACTGTCCACGGCCGAATGGGAACCGCCACCGGAAGGTTGTGTCAAGCTGAACTTTGATGGTTCTTTCGTTGCTGCTGATGGAACGGCGGGAGCAGGAATGATATTACGTGACCATACTGGTAGTGTGATATTTGCAGCTTGTAGGTGGCTCTTCAACTGCCAAAGCCCCTTCGAATCGGAACTAGCAGCATGTGAAGAAGGCCTACGACTAGCGCTGCATTGGTCTACGACACCCATTATGGTGGAATCCGACTGCGCCGAGTTAGTCACTCTACTTTCGTCCAGTACACCAGACCGATCAAGCAACATGTATCAACTTGCAGATGTGGCTGACTTGCTCAAGGAAAGGGAGACCCACGTCCGGCGAATTGGCAGAGCACAGAACAAGGCAAGCCACGCCATGGCAGCCATTGGCCGTGGCCAACAACGCACTGCATGCTGGCTCTCTAATGTACCCCAGGAGATTAGCACTATCATTAGTGAGGAATGTAAAACCATTATCAATTAATGAAATGCTTTTCCCC
>NC_057814.1:18223728-18362155 GCF_018294505.1 Triticum aestivum | reverse complement strand
AAAAAAAGGTAAATTTCAAATTAACTGCTCTATCAAATATACAGTTAGGAGTTAGGACTGAAGTATTCTTTTGTGACACTTCCCTAAACATTACGGGTATAATACTCATTCCTCTTCACTTTTTTTTGTGCAAATGTCATTCCTCTTCACTTTGTTTATGTAGAGTTGTTCTTTCACTTCACACTTCCTAGACGCCCAGTCCCTGCAAATTACTATGTCCGTCGGAAAAAAAAAATGCACAACAAATCAACAGTAACATTATACATTGCAGATAACAGGAGAAGGGCATACCTGCAAAGGTTGCAAGATTTTAGGCGACGCGTGGTAGTGAATCAGTCCAAGGCAGACAAGGTGCAGATGGTGGAGATGTCACCTCGCATCTTGGTGCATCATGCGCCGCGGTTTGGGTCCTAAAAATATGCACCGACACCTATGATTACTTCATGGCCGCACCATGGGTCGCACGTGCGAGTGAAAGATGAAGCTGACACTACAAAGCTCACCAATGAAAGGAAATCCAGTCTGATGGTTGAACAGGGGCGTGAGGCGGCTGAATCTGGGCCACCACGCGACACGGACGAGGTGCTGTTGGCTGCTGCCCTTCTCTCTCTCCCTCTCATCCTCTCTCTCCTAGGCATTGACGGTGGCATGGCACCCTCGATCCAATCCGCTGCCCTGCTCAATCGAAGCCCTGCTCAATCCGCCGACCTGCCGTCGGGTGACCCGCGCGCGAGGGATGGGAAGGCGAGGAGGACGGAGAGGCGAGGCGGTGGAGCAGTAGCAGTCGGTGGCGGGCGCAGAAGGAGGAGGAGGAGGAGGTGGGAGGGAGTGGCGGCGGATGAGGGAGGGAGGAGTGAGGGGCGTGGGGCTGTGGATTGGGGCTAGGGGTTCGATGCCTTTTTCCTCTCGCTCGCTTTCTGTGGATTGAGCTCCACCATGACATCCTGCAACTTTCCAACCTGGAGAAACAAGTAACAACTGGACAAGGGGAATTTGACTTGAGCATGTTTATTGGGATAAATCTGCAGGCACCTACTTGTGAACTTTCCCTTCAAAATATGTAGTCATCAGTGTGACCATGTCAAGTTCCAACTGTCCCATGTGATTCCATTGGTTAAGCTAAATCACACTGAATAAGTTGTCCAGCAGGAAAGGTGGACTCCAAAACTTGAAAGTAACCATCATGCAGAAGTCCCATTCCCAGAGAGTTGGAAATAAATATGATACTGTAGTACCAAGCCGATTCTAACCAATGAGCCATACAGTAAACGATATGACATCTGCCCAAAATAATAAGAGAGCACTTGTATTAGGTGCAGCTTAGATCTTCCGTGAGACAGGCAAGCAATATGACAGCCACAATGTAAGATTTGCCATAAGATTTTGCATAACCCACGCGCTGTACCTCATACAGAGCACTCAGAAATTGCTTCGCGCCAAGAGAAAATATCATGTCTAATTGCACTCCTTCTATGCTTGTTATCATGGAGTTGGCAAAAGGTTCAAGTAGTGGAAGTGAAGCCCTGTCCATCCAGGCACAAACTGGAGGAGGAAAGCAACAATTAATCTGAGTCTTGCACTTGCACATATTACCTGTAACATCTCCAGGAGCGACCTCCATATGTTTGGTCAATAAAAAGGTTGTGTTGTGGCAGCCCAACAAAGCTTCAACCGAGGGATGTTTGTTGAGCAGCAACAAGGCAATTACTTGGTTTAGTTGCAGCCTTGTCCGCTCTTGTTCATGACAGCACACAAATAACGGCCATGGTCGTGGTCGCAGCTCAGCTCCAAGGTCTTGATTGGTTACCTGACGAGGACCACTGGCAGTGGATATGATTGGTTGCCCAGTGTCTAGCAGGAGCTGAGGCCACAAGGTCCCCATCAGCATGTAGGGGCCTTTTGTCGAACAGCTCATAGGCGGTATCCAACTTATGATTGGGGCACACAAAAACTGATGCATCAGGTGATATTGTGTTGGCCTGGGTGTCTTCAAGCAACATAGACTCTGGATCCGGCACGAGTGTGGTCACTGGCAGGTGCCAGCAGCCCGGACATGGTGTTGTGGATGGCAGCTGTAGAGGGCTGCTTGTCAACATCGTCGTGGCTCAAGCCTTTCGTCGAACAGTTGGTGGGCATCGGGCCAGGAAGGTCACCTCCTGCCACGGCGGTGGTGCCGGGGTTGGTGCCAAGTACTCCGTTGGGTGGGTCCTTCGCAGGGGCGTCGGTGGTGGTCAGCTTGCCGAGAACGGATGGACTCCACACTGAGAACGCCGGCACCATCTTGTCGAGAGTGTGCTGGATCGCGAGGAGCGCCTTAGCGATGCTGCTGCGCTCCTTCGCCGCCTCGACCAGCTGCTGCTGCAGGACGAGCTCCGCCATGATCACCTTGAAGCTGCGAGTGCGGCTCTCTCCGGGATAGCTCAGAGGGAAACAAATTTGGAGATAAACCAGGCTCTGAATACCAGATGATACGAACCTTGATCTAGCATATATTGTTGACTCAATCGCTATGAATCTGGGATACAAGATACAGGTAGTAGCAGCAAGAAGGGGGGTCGGGGAATCGAGAGGGGAAACGCCCAACGGCGGCCGTTTCAGTCTTCAGTTCTTCAATGCCGCTCTCAGAAGGAAGAGCAGCACATATATACAGGTTACCTCTGGTTCTGGCTTCTCCTCGTGGCTGTTGGGGGATATTCCCGTGACATCTTTTTGCGTTGAGAATTGTAGGACATGGAGCTTCTAGCGCCATTGAGGGATGAGCGTTACAGGGAAGACATTATCAAGAGTCTAGACGGACATAGGTTGTGACTTGTGAGGACCTTCTCAAAGTGGTTGAACGGAGCGACCTCACCGAACCTGCTGTCGCTGCCGGTGCTGCCCCTCTTGGCTCCCTGAAAGGGCTTGGTTGGGAGGTTCATGCTACTAACCCTCATTAGCTAAAACCTAGCGAGCCTAGCAACAAAGAAGGGCCACTTAGTATTTTTTTATGCTTCGGCTTGTTTGCGGCAACTGCTTCCATAGTTGGAACGTTTTTCACCAAGAATGTTGAGGCAAAAATTAAAGGTATCATTGTTGGTTTGTTTAAATGTCAATTTTTAAACAGTCAGCAATGTTGAATGATGTGCATGAGGACCTGAAATGCATATGTTATGCACCGCACGATTAATATTGAACCACTAGAATATGTGCTCCGTTGCAACGCACGGGCAAATAACTATTATGTTACTCGCAAAAAAAAACTATTATGTTATCTCTATCTCTACTACTTAAAAATAATATAAGTTTTTCATTTCACCTTTCTTCTCACCACCCCTTCGTTCAACCCTCCCTTGGATGATAATAAATCAACTTAATTTAGTTACCTTCTGAACCAGTTCCACTTTAATTTGCTTATCAAACTTCGGATCAAAATATAAGGTAATTCATGGGCAGAAATTGATGATCATTTATTTGTACAATCACATTATTATAGACAGGTAAATCACAAACCGACGTACTAAAAGATTGATATCCGGTTGCAATGCACGGGCATTGTTCTAATAACAAGAAAAAGATGCTAGGGTGTAGCTAGGTGTTAGTCAAGTGACATAACATCTAAAAACGAAAAGGGAAATCTCTACTACTTAAGAAGAACATAAGATTTCATTTCACCTTTCTTCTCAGGGGTCCAACCTTCCTTGTGTGGTAATAAATCAACTTAATTTAGTTACCTTCTAAACCAATCCCACTTTAATTGCTTACCAAACTTCGAATCAAAATATAAGGTAATTCATGGGTAGAAATTGATGATCATTTATTTACACAATCGCATTATTACAGACAGGTAAATCACAAGCCGACGCGGTAGAAGATTTATATCCCGTTGCAACGCACGACATTGTTCTATTATTTAAAAAGAAGGTAATGTTCCATACCTAATATTAACAACAGACGGGCATTTTTCTATACCTAATATTAAAGGAAGGAAGATTTCTTTGTACCCCTTCTGTCGTCTGTTTTGTATGAAACCCCCTAACGTTTTATGAAATAAATCCACATTTCACTGAAGTGACTGGAAAACGATTCATTCTTCTGTTTCTTCGTAATTAAAGTCAACGAGCTGAGCAGGAGTCTGCTCGGTCAGATGGGCCATGTATTGCTCGGCTAGGCATGTCCGGCCCATAGCTTGGGAAATCACCTGCCCCACATTTGTCTATCACCTACCCGTATCTTTTAGCCCCTAAAAACCCTGCCCATATCTTCATCTCAAAAATAAAAAGAATGCCCTTATCTCTTTTCCTAAAATGAATTGTCCATATATCTGTTCAACACGTGTTTTCCTACATTGCATACAGCTAGGAAATCACCGCGAGGAGTACAACCCAAATACACACTCGTTCACAAGGTATTGCTGAAGATATATAGCAGTACATTGCCAAGTTGCTACTTAGGAAATAGGATTGTCAGACCAAAAGAGAGAGAGGAGTTAGCCTGCTTAGAGTTTTGTGGCCATTTGAAGTTTACTATAGCACTTTGGTCGTCATGGTAAGATTAGGGGCAAAATAAAAATAATTTTTTGTTCGCCTAATTATTTGTGGTCGATCCTTTTTGTTTTGGTTCCATAGCTATGGAAAAAGTACCAGAATTTTATTTTATAAGCCGCATGGCGCCTGCAAGCACAAAATGGATAGGCGGCGCAGGGGAGTCCATGGAGGAGAGCATCATGAAACAAAGCTATGAGGAGCAAAGATCCTGCGGAAGCGTGCGAGCGGACGAAAGAAAATGTCTAGAGCAGAATCAGAGCAGAGGACGTCTGTGTGCCCTGCACGTGTACATGTATTTTCTCTCGTCCAACTCCATCGCAGTGGACATCTTGAAGGCCGTGGTGCATGAGCTCAAGAATGACCACTATTTCAATTTTGACTGGGCTTTCACGGTCCTCCACGTTGACGCCATCCAGATATACCCATGTTACAAGGGGGTATGGAGATGGAGCATGCACCATGTGTTGGTGAGACATGGGTGGCGTCAACCATCTTTACAGGTCTGAGAATTGTATTGGTGCTAGAGTTTGATGACGAAGCTCATTGTGTTTGATCACATTCATCGTGAATACATGGAGAATGTGACCACCAAAAGCAATGGTGACGAAGGGAACCGACAACACGGATGTGTTGCTAGGGCGTGCGAGGATTTGTTTCTCCCGCTGCAATGCACGGGCACAGTTTGCTAGTAGGAAAAATGGAGGGGAGATTATTTTTACAAAATTGTCGATTTTACTCAACACCTCTACATACCCAAGGCAAGCATCTTGGAGACTTGATATGATGAATGTTTGGTAGTTTCCTTGGTAGAATATTTGAATCATGATATGATAATTTCGAATGAAATTTGCATATTGCTAATTATACACACATGATCTATTGATAATATTTGATCTTCACTTAAACATGAAGAAGTGACCGTGAGACTGAAAATCTCATTGTGACGAGAATGATCAAAGATGGCATATTTGGGCATGCCAGTTGGTGAACCTGATGGGTACTACCAAGGAAATATATTGTGCTAACCACTACAGGAAACCTAAACCTCCTGAGTCGACCGTAGATCGAATCTTGTTCTGGTAACCCCCAAACTCGATTCATGCTACCACATCTCCTTGTGACAGGTAGGGTATGGTTCTGTACGTTGTTAACCCCTTTCCTTCACACACCATACAGAGAGGCCATAGTGAAATATACCATTGGCCCATGGTAGGCATGTCACTTTGTCCGGGGCCTGGATGTTCCGGTTGGACCGAGGGCGTAGCGCCCCTGTTTGCGCACCTTATAAATATTGTGATCCCATAGTAATCGAGATTGGAGTCTCCCCACTTACAGTTTCACTTACCTGTTGCCTTGGGGGATTCCGGGCATCGGGACACTAAAGCTGGTGTGTGCTGGTTAGGTGTGCTTTACACCCAAAGACCGTAATCAGAATTAGTGAACACCTCAGGGTTGATTAAAGAAATCCTTTACTTGTGGGTAATGAGTGCAACCTCTACAGAGTGGAAAATCTATTCGAATAGTCGTGTCCGCGGTTAAGGGTTGCAGTCTAGGATGGGTCAAGTGTCGGTCTTAGTGTCGGTCTTCAGAGGAATTAATTAAACAAGTAAAGTGATCATGATTCTGACGGATGAATATCATCGCTAATGTTATTATGGACTAAGTTTTTTCTTATATGAAATTTTGAGTATATCCTGGGAAGTTTCTACCTCCTGGAAACTCAGGTTGTTATTTTCAATATAACCCCTTTTTGTGGTGTCGCTTTAGACGCCTGACTGTGGCCTTTTGCTATTATTTTCTGTGGGGTTCTTTCAGGATGGTTCTACCTCCTGAAACCCACCTTTAAATTTTGGTCATAATATGATTGCTTATACTTATCTAACCTTTATTTATCGTACTAATAAAGTACCTGCATTCTTTAATTAACCTCGTGCCATGCACTTCAAGTTTTACTGCACGCATTCTTCCTACTTTAATTATATCATTTGTTCACGGTGTTTGCGGGTACATCCCAAAGCACTCACTGGCATGTACCCAACTATTGTCTTGGCCAGATCACCATTTGGAGAGGAGTATCATGATGGCACCCCGCAACCTAGGCATTTGAGATAGCAGCCACGCGAGATAGGAGTTATCCAGGTCAGTTGTTCTTGTGGGAATGGATTCCCATTGACATGGGAGATCCACAAGTCGCTTCCGTCATCCGCCACTAGAAATCATTATTGTACTCAACGGACCTTTATGGTCTTGTATGAAAATTCTTGTAATTGCTTGGAATTCTGTATCAAGGATGTGTCCATCAGTGAACAATAATCATGGGGCTGGCGATGACACGAGGTTCCTTTGCTAGGATTTCATGTCTCGGAAAACCGCCCTGACAACTTTAACAAAACTCTAAACACAAAGACTAGGAATACTAAACTCCTCCCAGACAATGGCACTAGAAAAAGGGCATGATATCTCCTTTTTGTTGACCCGGTATTGAATCACAAACGAGTATCCTGCACCAATTTCTCCAAAGATAACCCTGGGTATTGAACCCACGAGAGGACGATTCCCTTGAAGCGATGGTCTCTAGCAAGCTTACATTAAAAGTGTTTATTCGAGATTTTGACTGGATCACCATGCAAACAACTATTCAAACACTTATAATAAAAAGAGGTATGGGAATGAGTACTTCATACTTACAACCATGTATTCGTGTTGGGACCAGATATGGTCTTAATTTGTGCGCTGGTAGTCACCCGTCGAGATGTGCTCGTTATGAACCGAAGTGGGGGATGTGTCCAAATAACATCTTAACCGGCATGCGTCCTACATCAAGAATCACTTGTCCTACCAAAGGCCCTATCTGTGTCGCGGGGTTGCTTCGATAATTAAGATAATTAAATCTCACGAAAGCTTTGAAACCTATGGTATCCCCAAGGATTGGATCCATGTTACCCTACTAAACCTTACTGTCACCGGTGTTCGGTAAAACACTTCACGTTGTCCATGCTCCTAGCCTTACTAGTGCTCGATCTCCATGATCTTGGGTACCTGCAGGGATGAAGATTGTGGACAAGACAAGATACATCTATGGAACAATTGTATTTCACACATATGGGACATTAACTCAAAGCCCTTCCATTGATCCCTATAACAAATATAGTCGCAAGGCCTATGCCTCAACCCATTCCTTACCGAAATACTCACACGTGGAGATCAGATTGCAAGAAGAAAACATTGAAAAACACAACTTGGAGATTGATTGATTGCAAATATGTCTTAAAATGGAAGCTTGTGCGATGCACGATAACAATTATGAACTAGGAGGTATTGGACTATGAAGGTGATGGTGGCTGTGGAGGTGGAAATGGCAGCCACTGGGGTTTGTGGATGAAGACGATGAAGATGTCCTGGCTGCTGTCGATGCTTACCTCCACGCCTCTCTGATGACAATTCGACGGGCCCCCGTTTATAAAAGTTGTTTAGGTAGATGAGCTACCTTAGAATCCACGCCATCCGGGTGCTTGCACCCATATGGAACACCGTCTTTTTTTCTGGACGCCTTGGTGTGCCTCTGGGTGATTGCTTCTTCTTCCATTTTCCCTCCCGTCCACATTTCCATGTGATTTCTTCCCATTTTAGCCCATTTCCTGTGGAAACACATCAAAGATAGGATTTTTGGAATTTCTTTGCATTTATTATTCATTAGTGGAAATATCAGAGCAAATGTCTCTTTTTAAATGAAATATCTTGGTTTAAACTAAGGTGGATGAGTGCAAAAATATCACTCATTAATAACCGCAACAATACCCTTTGTTCCATTTCATGTGGATAACCAAGACTTATTGTGGGAGTTGTATGGCCCTTTTAGACCTTATCCAAACCATTGAGACATAAAGGGGAAATAGTATTCTCTGGCAAATCTTTGCACTCTGTGGTCCAATACCTTGCTACCAAAAATAGGAGTAGAACCTAGCATTACTTCATACAAATTAATGACATTAGATCACCTACTCGAGAGAAAATTGTTTCCTACTTCATACCCTTACACTTGTGGGCCCAACACCTTGCTCCCCAATATAAGGAGTAGCAAACATGGATCAACTTGATCGGCTGTCGAAATAACATAGAAAATCTGTTAAAAGCATGTCTAGAGTGCGCCAAAACAAATTAGACATATTACTATGAGAAGATATAAGAAATGCATCATCGTATATGTGAGCATTGAGTGTATAATAATCACTTAGATATCCGTAATCAAGGTGTGTTGCATTAATGAATCTATATAAGTTTTATGAGTATTAAATATTAATACGAGAAGATCAAAATGATGGCACATGTATTTGAGAATATAAAGCGTATTAATACCAAGCGATTCAGTACGAGCATGAATGTACTTGTGAATATAAAGGGCATTAGTACCACGATATCTGAATGAGTATCAATGTATTTGTGTATATAAATGGCATTAATACCAAGATATCCAAAAGGAGCACACCACATTTGTGAAACCCCACTGAACGCGATATAAATAAATCTCAACATCACGTGTATCCAATCATCCATCCAACTCTGCCTCACACATTCTTCTATATCCATTTATCTTTACCTCCCTTGGTTCTAGTGTAGTTCAAGGCTTGTAGCTAGCCTTGACAAAATGGCAATATCGAATACCTCCATCATTTTCCCCATTATTGTGTTCGTGCTTCTTTCCACAAACATCCCTACTCAAGCTAGCGACTCTGGTAGTGGAAACTCAAAGGCAACCAACCTCATGGTGGAAGCATGCAAGAACGCCTCAATTAACTCCTACATCAAGACTGTCCCCGAAGAATTTTGTTTGTCGACCCTCCAGTCGGACATTCGGAGCATCAAGGCTAAGGATCTCCATGATCTAGTGCTCATTGCCATGGACATCACCAAGGGCCGCCTCACTTCTGCTAGTGGCATGGTCAAGAAAATGCTGCAAAATGCCAAGAAGGGTACGGTAAGGATGCGTGTCCTCCGTTTCTGTGAGGTGGACTATGAAGAAATGGCAAGCATTCTCAACATATGTGATGCCATGATCAGGAACTACCAAGGATACAAGGGAAACATGCGGTTCCAAGAGCTGGCTAGCTGTGTGAATGACGCATATGACCCTGCCGGCGCATGCGAAGAAGAGCTTCAAGATATGCCAGAGGAGGCGGCGCTGTTCAAGGAAAACACTGAACTGCAATCGCTAGTATGGATGGGCACTAACTTCCTAGTCCCAATGGTAGTACCATAATAGATGTTGTTTTGACATCAATTTTACTCTTATTTGGAATAATAATAATAGCAATAATAATAGAAATGTCTCTGGCATTAATTTTCTATCATTCCATCTTATAATACACTAGCAAATATGGCATGTGCATGGCAACGGGGAAAACAAATCCTTGCATGCCATAATTGATCCTTCGCACTGTCACTCTCTTCACCACGATAGCCGATGGTAGTAAAGTTCTCCACCTACTTAACATGAATGTGATCAATCTCTGATCTTGGTCATCATACTTTTAACACATCGCTTTCCCAAGCCCCTCGCGGCACCAACTTGTAATTCAAAATACATGTAATGAAGTAGGGAACCACCCCTGTCTAATCCCCACACTCTTGCCTCCAAGTCCAAGACCCATTTGTGTCGTCCCTCGTCCTTGGCGGTAACAACCTCTCTCTTTACATGCTCATAATTACTTGTAATGATGGCGTACATCATCATCATCTGATGCATGCTTCGCCCCCTGCAAAAAAATTACTCAAGAGTAATATTGCAATTTAAAATCCTGAAATAGTCATCATAGACTAATTGAAGATTTTGTATTTACTTATTCTTAGATATTATCTTCCAAGTATCAGGACCACTACCAAGACCTGAGCTTCAAAGTAGTTTTATGTTGAGTTTTTTCGAGTATAGCCTGCTCACATAATAAAGAAAAGCGCACACCCCTCTTTCCTCCCCTCCCCACCTCGTTCTCCCAGATATCGCCGCACGCTATGGATTAGGGGGTGGAGTTCTTGTCCAGGAAGAACACAACTCATGCGATAGAAAAGAAAATCTAGCCAGCAAGGTTCTGCAACTCTTTGTTACCGACCAGGCTACAAAAGACAAAAGTCAAGTTAAAAGGGGGCCCAAGACTCTGGATGTTCCCTTTCCATATTCATTTATTATTTTAGTTGCAAAAATCTCCCTATACACATATGTATGTAACTTCCTTATACACTCTCCGTGTACCCATGTGTATGCAACTTCCTTAGGCGACATAGATCCTTTTGGCTGTTATAGGTCCTTTGATGAACCTGATTGTGTTGTTGAAGATATTGGTCTCTTGTTTGTGTTGTTTCGGGTTGTTGACTGCCTTAAACCATGCCTTTTCATAAAATAAAAAGAATTCGTTGCTCAGACATAAAAACTACTCGCATGCAAGAGGTAGGTTGCTAGGAGTTAACCATTACGCGCACTGATTATAACAACGCATAGGTAGGGCTGGACGAAAAGCGCTCGATTGTTCAGCTCATTACAACTCGTGCTCGTTAGTTATTGAACCAAGTTGAACCGTGTTTTTTGCTCGTTAAGATTAACGAGCTTAACAATCAAGCAAACGAGTTTCACGAGCTAACTCATTAAGCTCGATAATTTCCAAGTGTTTGACTTGAGCCTCTCATGGTTCAGCCCATTAATAATGTTGTGCTAGTTAGCCAAGCCTAGGGGTCCAATGCCCCAGCCCACTTTAGCCCTTATCTAGACCTAGGATCCAGCCATGAGAGGAGTCAACCACGACACCACGAGTCCAGGAGCTAGCCGGAACCAAACGAAGCCATGGGGGAGCGAGAGCACTAGCTAGGGATTTGACCACCTCTGCTCTAGTGCGGCGGTGGCCGCCGACCATCCCATACGTCCGGCATCTAGGAACCCTGTTATCCCGACCCCCGTGGGGCCCGTGCACCTCTCGTCTCCGCCATCTTCATTCCCCGAGTCCCAAACTTCTACCTCTGCAATCTCCAACTCTCCCCAATCCCCATCTACGAGCTAGTGCCCGGAAGCTCGGAATTTATGCAATTGTGATTTTTTGGTGAGATGATGGTATTCTTTTCTGTAGTATATATCATTGTCAATTTTTAATAAAATCATGGGATTCTTCTGTGTTGTTTATTACCTTAATAAGCACTCGTGAACGCTCGTGAGCATAACGAGCTCATAACGAACCAGGCCAAATAGATTGTTTAGCTCGTCAATATTAGTGAGCTTAATGATAACGAGCCGAATGAGCCGAGTAGCTATCTAATCCAGCCCTACGCATAGGATTTCATTTCATACATAAAAATGCTCGGAACTCATCACTTTGCCATGACTACACTTAGTTGAGTGATGCCTACTACACAACATATTCTTGTAGACTCGTGTTGGCCTTTCAAGCACAGAGTTTTGTAGGACATCTGCAAATTTCCCTATAAAACACTATTGCATGGAATTCTGATGCTTTCGGTACGTTTGTCTTCCACCGTAAATATAATTGTTTCAACCACATGCATGCGGGTTAGCTAGTTTCCCTTTACTAATTAACCTTCTTGTGTTTCCAAGGTCCTGTGAACATTCCACCACCTATACTTAAAAAAAATTTATAACCAAGGAGGAGATGACGATGGTGATTATCACGAGCATGAGGACGAGTATGACCCATATACTCAGTGGTGCCTGGCAACTTATTCCGATGGATGACCTCTTCTTGTCTGTATACAGGGCACTGCTGATGTTACTAAGGAAGCAGGTGTTGTCTCGCATGGTCGCACTCTCTGGACCTATTCCAACATCCGTTACAGGGTATTCGGGATGGATACTAGTGTGCTAGCGCCAACACCTTCTCCCTGGTTTACTATTGATAGTCTTGAAGGAAACTAGCTCTTCCTTGGGCTGATGACCTATTGTATGTAATGGTAAATGATATGCCTGTGATAAACTTACTAAATTTATGAATGGCTTTCGAGTTGCTTCTCAGAGTGGGTGCTGCGACGAGGCAAAAAATTATTTTCCGAATACATAATTGTACGTGCATTGAAATAGGTTATCGGATGAGCCCAATCCATAATAGTATTACTATTTGTACTAGCTTCACATGATTCCCCCATCGGGCGGGTGTTTTCAGTGTAGCTGCGAATCACATCATCCTAGTTCCTCAGATGAGTCCAGTAGAAATTGCATTCTGATGTTTGGGTTCAAACTTTCAAAACTGCTGCACTATCTCTAAGTCTACGTATACGTAATACAACAAGTTTTAAACTTGAGACCAGCCATCCACCCTCACAAAGAACATTTTTTAACCTAGCACAAACTCCAGGAAATTTGGCCACAGTGTGAGGTGGGCCATATGTTAATGTGTTCGCTGTACGTAACCAGCACCTCGAATCCTCGATATATAGTAGGGTGGCATGGGTCCGAACAAGCATTCACCTCCAGGAGTATGACACACGCCACCAGCACGACTTCCATCTGACACGATATTTCTGGGAGTCCGTGCTACAGCTATCTCTTCAACCTCCTCGTTTCTCAAACTCAGCCATCGCGCGGCGGGCGAGGTGGGGGTTTGCCCATAGTCGGTTTCCTCAACTGCGGTCCCACTCTAACGCACGACCCCAAACGGACGTCCGTTTTGGCCGGATTCTGTCCGTTTGGGTAGGGCAATGGGCTCCTGTCCGGTCCATTTCTCGGATGCGGTGGCCGTGCGCCCAACGCGCGGACGCATCCCGGCCGCGTACATTTTTCTTTGCAAACACATATCTTTTTTTCATCATTGATTTTTGGTACATGGAAATACATCACCAAATTTTGACTAGAAAAGTAAGACCAAAGAAAACAAGAACCACAAGAATATATTTTAGAAGATATCCAACTTGCATAACTGCTCTTGTAAGTTGGATTAGTGTCTTCTTGATGCATTCATTGTTGATCTGCGGAGGCTCGATCTTGCGTGCTTCTTTCTTCTTCGAGTGTAAAGAAGTAGATGTTGCTTCCTTGCATCTAGTCTCATGTCTAGCCTCTATTCTATCAACAAGTGCACTAGTCTCATCTCTAGCCTCTATGCTAGCTAAAAGTGCTAGAACATCTACTAAATTGCACTCTATCAATATATCGATGTACTCTTCTTCCCAATACCAAAACTTGCATTCATTCTACACAATAAAATTTTAAGTTAGTACAACTAGTCAAATCCGAGAGCACAACCGAAGCTAAAGTAGCACATACCCCATCGGTTGAGCACTTGATGAACACCCATCCGGGATGTTCCGGCATTGTAGACACGCGGAACAAGACCTTCTTTGGGAAGTCATTGCACGTAATGAGTGGCAACAGTGCGCCTACGAGCTTTTGGGCCAGCACCGAGCCCGGACGACCGCCATTCATGTATCTGCCGGCGGATTACGCACGGTTTAGATCCGAGCGGCTTGAGGAGGAGTCAGTACCTGCATGCGTCCTTGTGGCCTTGCCGGGGCCTTCCGGCCTGGGGCACGGCCAGTCCATGGCGCGGCGCGGCCTCCCACAGCTGGGCGAGCTCAAGCCCGACCAGATCCGCTCCAAATCCGGCCACCGGGTGCGCAAAACACGTAGCCGTGGTTGGGTAGATTGGGGGCGTCGAGGGAAAAGGGGCTGGGCGAGCGCGTGTCTGAGCTGCACGCGCTGGAGTTGGCCTAAGTGAAGATGCAAGATAGCACGCATTTCCCTAGCGGCATGGCGGACCAACCGTGTGGGGGTGCGAAGTGGCTTCGCTCGTGTGGGGGACGGAGGCCATTTGTTGTTTGATGAAAACTTTAGTATTTACTAGAATGTTTCGTTGGAACTAATCTATAATCCAACATGTATCCTCGTTGTCGTTGTGTGTTGATGACTTGTTGTATGTAATGAATGGTACATTTGCATATGCATGTCATAAACTTAATTTATGAATGGTTTTCGACTCACTTCTTGGAGTGTGAGTACTATAGTATTATAGCCAGCATCCGGTTATATGAAGTTGCCACATCACATTGAACCAACCTAATATTGGAGTATGCTAGCACACTAGTTAGTTCTTGTTAGATCAACTAGAGCTAGGTGTCGCACGGAGGCCGAGAAATATGGTGATAGCATGACTGCGTGAGGTGAGCTTGTACGTAGTATGATGTAGGCACAAGGCTTGTCTTGTTTCCTACTCCTCCGGTCTAAATATGGAGAAGATTTGGTCGAGTTCTTCCTTTTTTTGCCAACACGTGGGACATCCAACATCCAGGTCATGTTATGCAAGAAAATGGAGTGCTAGTCTAAGCCACATGATGTGCATCTTGGGTTAAACTGTAAATAGAATCTTACTCTTGAGTAACTCCAAAAGCGGCCCCCGAAGATCTTTATTGGATTTGTTTTTGATCACCAGCACGTCGAGGAGAAAGATGCGCAGGTTCAGTCAGTCCTCTTGTGTTTTCACTGACACGTGGGACCGCATGTGAGCAAACAGACAATGGGCTTCGTGCGTCTGCTGACTGGCTGAGAAGAGAGAGAGAGGAGGGCTGAGCACGGACTACAGCAAATTTGTTCTGCGTAACCAGCACCTCGATTGACGCTCGATATAGTGGGGTGGCATGGTCCATAACTAGCATTCACGTCTAGCAGTATGACACACGCCACCCACATGAGTCCCATCTAAGAACAATTTTCTTGGAGTCCGTGCTACATCCATCTCTTCTCCCTCCTGTTTTCTCAGCCATCGCGAGGTGGGCGGGGTGGGGGTTTGCCGACAGTCGGTTTGCTCAACTGCGGTCCCACTTGTAAGTGAGAATGCAACACATCATGCATTCCCCCTTGAGCGGCGTGCTAAACCAACCGTGTGGGGGTGCAACACGAACACGGCAGGCTTTTCCTTTTGAACTTGTAACTTGTAAAATTTAGTTCTGCTCCATGGCGCGACCGATAGATAGAAATAACGATTTTCCCTACAGTAATGAGAAGTTTGGTTCTAGCGCGGTTCATGCATGGAGTACGTACGGAAGTTATGAAGTTGACGCGAAAGGTAAGATAATTACTAGTAGTACCATATACTACAACATGGATTTTACGGAAAGATAAAGATACATACGGATCCATCAATGACATCCTCACGCCCTAGTGCGCCGGGTCACCAACCGACATGTGAGGAGTAGTGGCATTGGCGGCGAGCTCAATGTGCTTCTGAACAATGCCATCCAAGGATGCCCTGCGGTCCAAGAAGGCCAGCGACCTATCGTCCTCCTCTTGCAGGTAGTAGTCCTTGTGGACGATTTGCGCATAGACGTGGGTGATTATGTCGATTGTGTCTTGCTGCACCAGGCGTTGCACGACGAGCGCGACCTCGAGGTGGACATTCTTTGGCGCGATGGCAGGCAATCACAGGGCCACCAGTGCGTCGAAGAGGTTGTCACCATAGAGGCTGTTGAGGGTGGTGGGCATCGCAGAGCCTGGGCGCATGGGATGGAGGCGTACGTCAAGGTCATCCGTGAGCTTCTTGGAGACGTTCCTCGGTGCCGGGCCGCAGGCCAGCGTCGTTGAGGGAGTCCTGGATTAAGGGGTCCTCGGGCGTGCGGACTATAGTACGTGGGCCGGACTGATGGGCTGTCAAGATACAAGACCGAAGACTCTCTTCCGTGTCCGGATAGGATTCTCCTTGGCGTGGAAGGCAAGCTTGGCGTCCTGATATGAAGATTCCTTTCTTTGTAACCGACTTTGTACAACCCTAGTCCCCTCCGGTGTCTACATAAACCGGAGGGCTTAGTCCGTAGAGGGAAGAATAATCATAGTCATACAAGCTAGACTCTAGGGTTTAGCCATTACGATCTCGTGGTAGATCAACTCTTGTAATGCTCATATTCATCAAGATCAATCAAGCAGGAAGTAGGGTATTACCTCCATACAGAGGGCCCGAACCTGGGTAAACATCGTGTCCCTGTCTCCTGTTACCATCGACCTTAGAAGCACAGTTCGGGACCCCCTACCCGAGATCCGCCGGTTTTGACACCGACATTGGTGCTTTCATTAAGAGTTACTCTGCGTCGTCGCTATAAGGTTCGGTGGCTCCTTCAATCATCTGTAACGATGCAGTCCATGGGGAAGTCTTCCTCCCCGGACAGATTTTCATATTCCGCGGCTTCGCACTGCGGGCCAACTCGCTTGGCCATCTAGAGCAGATCGATAGCTACGCCCCTGGCCATCAGGTCAGGTTTGGAAGCTTGAACTACATTGCGGATATCCGCGGAGACTTGATCTTCGACGGATTCGAGCCCACGGTAGCCGCTCCCTGCCACCGCGATGAGCATGACCTAACTCTATCATCGGGCCATACCCAGGAAATAGCACCTGTAAGTGCTCTGGCCCTAGATCCAGAGCAGATTGCGCTATCCAAGGACGGGGAGCTCAACCCCACCACGGAGGCCGCAGATTCAGAGGCGTTGGAGCCGCACACAGACCCAACTTGGAGCGGGATCTACGTCATCGGAACCTCGGATTCATCTCCTTCCACAAGTTCCGAACCACCTACATCCGCGGCCAACAAGCCTGATCAGGCGCCGATCATCGAATTCGGCATCGCGGACATCTTCCGGCACTCATCTTTAGGTGATGTGCTAAACTCATTAAAAACCCTCTCGTTACGAGAGGACTCACAGCCGAATTATATCCGGTTTGAGCTGGGGGTTGAGGATTGATAACCCACAAGTATAGGGGATCACAGCAGTTTTTGAGGGTAGAGTATTCAACCCAAATTTATTGATTCGACACAAGGGGAGCCAAAAAATATTCTCAAGTATTAGCAGTTGAGTTGTCAATTCAACCACACCTGGATAATTTAGTATCTGCAGCAAAGTATTTAGTAGCAAAGTAATATTTTTTGGGTTTGTCGTGATTGTAACAGTAGCAATGGAAAAGTAAATAAGCGAAGAACAATATGTGAAAAGCTCGTAGGCATTGGATCGGTGATGGAGAATTATGCCGGATGCGGTTCATCATGTAACAGTCATAACATAGGGTGACACAGAACTAGCTCCAATTCATGAATGTAATGTAGGCATGTATTTCGAATATAGTCATACGTGCTTATGGAAAAGAACTTGCATGACATCTTTTGTCCTACCCTCCCGTGGCAGCGGGGTCCTAGCGGAAACTAAGGGATATTAAGGCCTCCTTTTAATAGAGTACCGGACCAAAGCATTAACACATAGAGAATACATGAACTCCTCAAACTACGGTCATCATCGGGAGTGGTCCCGATTATTGTCACTTCGGGGTTGCCGGATCATAACACATAGTAGGTGACTATAGACTTGCAAGATAGGATCAAGAACTCACATATATTCATGAAAACATAATAGGTTCAGATCTGAAATCATGGCACTCGGGCCCTAGTGACAAGCATTAAGCATAGCAAAGTCATAGCAACATCAATCTTAGAACATAGTGGATACTAGGGATCAAACCCTAACAAAATTAACTCGATTACATGATAGATCTCATACAACCCATCACCGTTCAGCAAGCCTACGATGGAATTACGCACGCACGACGGTGAGCATCATGAAATTGGTGATGGAGGATGGTTGATGATGACGACGGCGACGGATTCCCCTCTCCGGAGCCCCGAACGGACTCGAGATCAGCCCTCCCGAGAGGTTTTAGGGCTTGGCGGCGGCTCCATATCGTAAAACGCGATGAATCCTTCTCTCTGATTTTTTTCTCCCCAAAAGTGAATATATGGAGTTGGAGTTGAGGTCAGTGGAGCGTCAGGGGGCACACGAGGCAGGGGAGCGCGCCCAGGGGGGCAGGCGCGCCCCCACCCTCATGGACAGGGTGTGGGCCCCCTGACGTGGATTCTTCTTCCAGTATTTTTAATATTTTCCAAAAATATGTTCCGTGGAGTTTTAGGTCATTCCGAAAACTTTTGTTTCTGCACATAAATAACACCATGGAAAGTCTGCTGAAAACAACGTCAGTCCGGGTTAGTTCCATTCAAATCATGCAAGTTAGAGTCGTAGATACGACGGAGACGTATCAACTCCCACAAGCTTAAACCTTTGCTTGTCCTCAAGCAATTCAGTTGATAAACTGAAATTGATAAAGAAAAACTGTTACAAACTCTGTTTGCTCTTGTTGTTGTAAATTTGTAAAGCCAGCATTCAAGTTTTCAGCAAAGATTATGACTAACCACATTTACAATAACTCTTAGGTCTCATGTTTACTCATGTCAATGGCATAATCAACTAGCGAGCAATAATAATAAATCTCGGATGACAACACTTTCTCAAAACAACCATGATATGATATAACAGGATGGTATCTCGCTAGCCCTTTCTGAGACCGCAAAACATAAATGCAGAGCACCTTTAAAGATCAAGGACTGACTAGACATTGTAATTCATGGTAAAAGAGATCCAGTCATAGTCATACCCAATATAAATTAACAATAATGGATGCAAATGACAGCAGTGCTCTCCAGCTAGTGCTTTTTAATAAGAGGGTGATGATTCAACATGAAAGTAAATAGGTAGGCCCTTCGCAGAGGGAAGCAGGGATTTGTAGAGGTGCCAGAGCTCGATTTTAAAGCAGAGATAAATAATATTTTGAGCGACATACTTTCATTATCAACATAACAACCAAGAGATGGCCATATCTTCCATGCTACACACATTATAGGCGGTTCTCAAACAGAATGGTAAAGTTTATACTCCCCCTCCACCAACAAGCATCAACCCATGGCTTGCTCGAAACAACAAGTGCCTCCAACTAACAACAGTCCCAGGGGGAGTTTTGTTTGCAATTATTTTGATTTAGTTTGCATAAAGCATGGGACTGGGCATCCCGGTGACCAGCCATTTTCTCGTGAGTGAGGAGCGGAGTCCACTCCTCTTGAGAATAACCCGCCTAGCATGGAAGATACGGACAACCCTAGTTGATACATGAGCTATTCGAGCATACAAAACAGAATTTCATTTGAAGGTTTAGAGTTTGGCACATACAAATTTACTTGGAACGGCAGGTAGATACCGCATATAGGAAGGTATAGTGGACTCATATGGAATAACTTTGGGGTTTAAGGGATTGGATGCACAAGCAGTATTCCCGCTTAGTACAAGTGAAGGCTAGCAAAAGACTGGGAAGCGACCAACTAGAGAGCGACAACAGTCATGAACATGCATTAATATTAATAGAAATTGAGTACGAGTATGAGTAGGATATAATCCACCATGAACATAAATATCGTGAAGGCTATGTTGATTTGTTTCAACTACATGTGTGAACATGTGCCAAGTCAAGTCACTTAAATCATTCAAAGGAGGATACCACCCCACTATACCACATCACAACCATTTTAATAGCATGTTGGCACGCAAGGTAAACCATTATAACTCATAGCTAATCAAGCATGGCACGAGCAACTATAATCTCTAATTGTCATTGCAAACATGTTTATTCATAATAGGCTGAATCAGCAATGATGAACTAATCATATTTACAAAAACAAGAGAGGTCGAGTTCATACCAGCTTCTCTCATCTCAGTCAGTCCATCATATATCGTCATAATTGCCTTTCACTTGCACGACTGAACGATGTGAATAATAATAAGAGTGCACGCGCATTGGACTAAGCTGGAATCTGCGAGCATTCAATAAATAGGAGAAGACAAGGCAATATGGACTCTTGGTTAAATCAACAATAATGCATATAAGAGCCACTTCAACAATTTAATCATGATCTTCTCCTATCGACCCCCAAAGAAAAGAAATAAAACTATTTAGACGGGAAAGCTCCCAACAAGCAAAAGAAGAACATGAAATCTTTTTAGGTTTTCTTTTTAATTATTACAACTACAACAAGAAAGTAAACTAGCTAAAAGCTACAACTAATTTTTTTGGGTTTTCTTAAGGTTTTTTAAACACAAAAGAAGAAAGCAATAAAAAGAAAATAAACTAGCATGGATATTACAGAGAAAGAGTATGAGCACCGACATCTAGCAATGAGTGTGTGTGAACATAAATGTAATGTCGGTGAGAAATGCGTACTCCCCCAAGCTTAGGCTTTTGGCCTAAGTTGGTTTATTGCCACAGATGGCCTGGCGGATATCCATAGTTGTAGCCGGGATCGTACTGAGATGAAGAAGACTCTGATTGCCGCTGGTTGGAAATCATCTCCGGATCCCACTGGTAATTAGACTGTCGTGGAGGTTCAAATTGTGGTTCCGGCTCCGTGACTGATGTAGAGTTCCGGTAGGCGTGAATGGCCACCAGCGGAACGAGATACGGACCTGCAGATAAATCAAACAAGGAAGGAGCAGGCAAGGTAATAATCTCAGGGTGATGTTTATCAAATAAAATTTATATTTAAGCGCCCCTTCCCTATTCTTAATAATAAAGTCATGTGCTACCAGACTCTTATAATCTAAATAAACATTGGGCAGCAATTTTTCTTCTTTTTCATAGTGCCTAATAGGTATGTTATCGTGTGCAGCAAGGCGTGAAGCGTAAATACCTCCAAAGATGGGGCCCTTTGTATGGTTCAAACTTAACCGTTTGGCAACAATACCGCCCATACTAACAGTATTATCACAGAATAAACCATGGAACAAAATAATAATATCAGGAACACTAAGGTTTCCACAGTTTCCGCGACCAGTTAAGCAACGACTAGCAAATATGGCAAAGTAGCGTAAAACAGGAAAATGTATGCTAGTGATTCTTGCATCGGGAACCTTCCTAGTTTCCCCTACAAGAATAGTGTCAATAAACCCGTCCACATCTTTACGATATGGTTCCTCTAGACTACCCTCAAAAGGTATTTTGCAAACCTTGCAAAATTTATCTAGTGGCATCTTCCTAACCACATCATATAAATGAAACTCTACTGAAGGAGGTGATTCCTTAAGATAATAGTAGAAGTTTTGCACAAAAGTATTGGTGAGTAAGAGATACTGTTCGCGTTGGTCGCGGAGGAAGTCGGTGAGGCCTGCATTCTCAGCCAATTCATAAAAATCATCATAAATCCCGGTTGCTCTCAAGAAATCATTGGAAGGCCATTCACACGGCCGGACCTCCGCGGTGCGAGGCAAATTATATTTGGGCCTCTGTGCTTCTTCACTTTGCTTTTCCTTCGAGCTTCGGCTCGATGAGCCCCTCAAAAATCTCTTCATTATTTTCTGAAAATTTCTGAAATTTTTAGTAACTTCAAATAAAAGTGCACCAAGCTCAACAAAATTGATAGCAACTACTCCTACAAGTGCCTAGAGCCTATATCATGCATTAGAACTACTTGGAACCATATAAATTTGACATGCAAGCTCAAGAACATGGTCACCTAGGCAGCACAAATTTGCAATGAATAAAGCACTCGAACAGAAACTAATTGGACCAATGTAGGAGTCACATACCAAGGAACAATCTCCCCAAGCAGTTTTGTGAGAGGTGCTTTGAGCAAGGAGATCGAAAATCGCAGCAAAATGAGCTAGAACTCGTGCTTGAGCTGGATGGTGATTTTTTTGGGAGGAAGAAGAAGTGTGTGGGTGCAGGAATAAGTGGAGGGGAGCCACCATGGGCCCACAAGGCAGGGGCGCGCCCTGGACCCTCGTGGCCTGGTGCTTGCTCCCCCTGCTGTGTTCTCAGTGCCAGATATTCTCAAATATTTCAGAAAAAATCATATGAAATTGGCAGGGCATTTGGAGAAATTTTATTTTCGGGGTATTTTTATATTGCACGGATAAATCAGAAAACAGACAGAAAATACTATTTTTACTTTATTTCAACTAAATAACAGAAGGTAAAAGGAGGGTACAGAAGGTTGTGCCTTCTAACTTCATCCATCTCATGCTCATCAAAAGGAATCCATTAACAAGGTTGATCAAGTCTTGTTAACAAACTCATTCCGAATAACATGGAACCGGAGAAATTTCGAATAACACTATGTTACCTCAACGAGGATATGCACATCCCCAATAATAAGAATATCATATCTCTTTTTGACAGTAGGAAGAGGAAATTCAAAACCTCCAAAAATAATCGATGGAATTTTTCCAATAGAATTGATACTGTGGACTTGAGGTTGTTTCCTTGGAAAGTGTACCGTATGCTCATTACCATTAACATGAAAAGTGACATTGCCTTTGTTGCAATCAATAACAGCCCCTGCAGTATTCAAAAAGGGTCTTCCAAGAATAATAGACAATCTATCGTCCTCGGGAATATCAAGAATAACAAAGTCCGTTAAAATAGTAACGTTTGCAACCACAACAGGCACATCCTCACAAATAACGACAGGTATAGCAGTTGATTTATCAGCCATTTGCAAAGATATTTCAGTAGGTGTCAACTTATTAAAATCAAGTCTACGATATAAAGAGAGAGGCATAACACTAACTCCGGCTCCAAGGTCACATAAAGCAGTTTTAACATAGTTTCTTTTAATGGAGCATGGTATAGTTGGTACTCCTGGATCTCCAAGTTTCTTAGGTATTCCACCCTTAAAAGTATAATTAGCAAGCATGGTGGAAATTTCAGCTTCCGGTATCTTTCTTTTATTAGTAACAACTTATTTCATGTACTTAGCATAAGGATTCATTTTGAGCATATCAGTTAATCGCATACATAAAAAGATAGGTCTAATCATTTCAGCAAAGCGCTCAAAATCCTCATCATCCTTTTTCTTGGATGGTTTGGGAGGAAAAGGCATGGGTTTCTGAACCCATGGTTCTCTTTCTTTACCGTGCTTCCTAGCAACAAAGTTTCTCTTATCATAACGTTGATTCTTTGATTGTGGGTTACCAAGATCAACAACAGGTTCAATTTCTACATCATTGTCATTGCTAGGTTGAGCATCATCATGAACATCATCATTAACATTATCACTAGGTTCATGTTCATTACCAGATTGTGTTTCAGCATCAGAAATAGAAATATTATTTGGATTCTCGGGTGTTTCAGCAATAGGTTCACTAGAAGCATGCAAAGTCCTATCATTTTTATTTTTCTTCTTTATATAATGACTAGGTGCATCTATATTATTTCTCTGAGAATCTTTCTCAATTCTCTTAGGATGACCTTCAGGATACAAAGGTTCCTGAGTCATTTTACCAATTCTAGTAGCCACCCTAACATCATAATCATTATTCTTACTATTCAATTCATTGAGCAAATCATTTTGAGCTTTAAGTACTTGTTCTACTTGAGTGGTAACCATAGAAGCATGTTTACTAATGAGTTTAAGTTCACCTTTAACTCTAGACATATAATCACCCAAGTGTTCAATCATATAAGCATTTTGTTTTAATTGTCTACCAAAATAAGCATTGAAGTCTTCTTGCTTAACCATAAAGTTATCAAACTCATCCAAGCATTGGCTAGCAATTTTAGTAGGAGGGATTTAGCTTTATCATATCTATAGAGAGAATTTACCTTTACTACCTGTGTCGGGTTATCAAGACCATGAGTTTCTTCAATGGGTAATGGAATAAGATCATATGTTTCTTCAACAGGCGGTAAATTAAGACCATGTATTTCTACAATAGGAGGTAAATTCTTAACATCTTCAGCTTTAATACCTTTTTCCTTCATAGATTTCTTTGCCTCTTGCATATCTTCAGGACTGAGAAATAGAACACCTCTTTTCTTCGGAGTTGGTTTAGGAATAGGCTCAGGAGCTGGCTCAGGAAGTGTCCAATTATTTTCATTGGTCAACATATTATTCAATAGAACCAGCACAACTATCCAGGTAATCTCTGGAAGCATCGGTTAGTCCATTAGAAAAGATATCAAGTATTTCATTTTTCTTAAGAGGATGATCAGGCAAAGCATTAAGTAATTGGAGAAGCCTCCCCCAAGCTTGTGAGAGACTCTCTTCTTCAAGTTGCACAAAATTATAAATATCCCTTAAAGCAGCTTGTTTCTTATGAGCAGGGAAATATTTAGCAGAGAAGTAATAAATCATATCCTGGGGACTATGCACACAACCAGGATCAAGAGAATTAAACCATATCTTAGCATCACCCTTTAATGAGAACGGAAATATTTTAAGGATATAAAGGTAGCGAGTTCTCTCATCATTAGAGAACAGGGTGGCTATATCATTTAATTTAGTAAGATGTGCCACAATAGTTTCAGATTCATAGCCATAAAAAGGATCAGATTCAACCAAAGTAATTATATCAGGATCAACAGAGAATTAATAATCCTTATCAGTAACACAGATAGGTGAAGTAGCAAAAGTAGGGTCATGTTTCATTCTAGCATTAAGAGATCGCTGCTTCCATTTAGCTAATAATTTCTTAAGATCACTTCTATCATTGCAAGCAAGAATGGCTCTAGAAGATTCTTCATCCAAAACATAACCCTCAGGCACGACAGGCAATTCATATTTATTAGGGGGAGAGTCTTCATCATCACTATCTTCAATATTATCAGTTTCAATAATTTCATTCTCTCTAGCCCTAGCAAGTTGTTCATCAAGAAATTCACCAAGTGGCACAGTAGTATCAAGCATAGAAGTAGTTTCATCATAAGTATCATGCATAGCAGAAGTGGCGTCATCAATAACATGCGACATATCAGAATTAATAGCAGAAGCAGGTTTAGGTGTCGCAAGCTTACTCAAAACAGAAGGTGAATCAAGTGCAGAACTAGATGGCAGTTCCTTACCTCCCCTCGTAGTTGAGGGACAAATTTTTGTCTTAGCGTCTTTCAAGTTCTTCATAGTGACCAGCAGATATAAATCCCAAGTGACTCAAAGAATAGAGCTATGTTCCCCGGCAACGGCGCCAGAAAATAGTCTTGATAACCCACAAGTATAGGGGATCGCAACAGTTTTCGAGGGTAGAGTATTCAACCCAAATTTATTGATTTGACACAAGGGGAGCCAAAGAATATTCTCAAGTATTAGCAGTTGAGTTGTCAATTCAAGCACCCCTGGATAATTTAGTATCTGCAGCAAATTATTTAGTAGCAAAGTAATATTTTTGGGTTTTGTAGTGATTGTAACAGTAGCAACGGAAAAGTAAATAAGCGAAGAACAATATGTGAAAAGCTCGTAGGCATTGGATCGGTGATGGAGAATTATGCCGGATGCGGTTCATCATGTAACAGTCATAACATAGGGTGACACAGAACTAGTTCCAATTCATCAATGTTATGTAGGCACGTATTCCGAATATAGTCATACGTGCTTATGGAAAAGAACTTGCATGACAACTTTTGTCCTACCCTCCCGTGGCAGTGGGGTCCTAGCGGAAACTAAGGGATATTAAGGCCTCCTTTTAATAGACTACCGGACCAAAGCATTAACACATAGTGAATACATGAACTCCTCAAACTACGATCATCACCGGGAGTGGTTCCGATTATTGTCACTTCGGGGTTGCCGGATCATAACACATAGTAGGTGACTATAGACTAGCGAGATAGGATCAAGAACTCACATATATTCATGAAAACATAATAGGTTCAGATCTGAAATCATGGCACTCGGGCCCTAGTGACAAGCATTAAGCATAGCAAAGTCATAGCAACATCAATCTCAGAACATAGTGGATACTAGGGATCAAACCCTACCAAAACTAACTCGATTACATGATAGATCTCATCCAACCCATCACCGTCCAGCAAGCCTACGATGGAATTACTCACGCACGGCGGTGAGCATCATGAAATTGGTGATGGAGGATGGTTGATGATGACTACGGCGACGAATTCCCCTCTCCGGAGCCCCGAACGGACTCCAGATCAGCCCTCCCGAGATGTTTTAGGGCTTGGTGGCGGCTCCGTATCGTAAAACGCGATGAATCCTTCTCTCTGTTTTTTTCTCCCCGAAAGTGAATATATGGAGTTGGAATTGAGGTCGGTGGAGCGTCAGGGGGCCCACGAGGCAGGGGGGCGCGCCCCCAGCCTCGTGGACAAGGTGCCCCCTGGGCGCGCCCCCACCCTCGTGGGCAGGGTGTGGGCCCCCTGACGTGGATTCTTCTTCCAGTATTTTTAATATTTTCCAAAAATATGTTCCGTGGAGTTTCAGGTCATTCCGCGAACTTTTGTTTCTGCGCATAAATAACACCATGGAAAGTCTGCTGAAAACAGCGTCAGTCTGGGTTAGTTGCATTGAAATCATGCAAGTTAGAGTCCAAAACATGGGCGAAAGTGTTTGGAAAAGTAGATACGACGGAGACATATCAATGATGACGAATTTTGCTTCCCACCCACCTCCCACTTTATAGACACTGTCGAAGACTTAACCGACATGCTTGACTACGGCTCAGAAGACATCGACGGCATGGACGACGACGCCGGAGAGGAGTAGGCCGAAAACCCGCCGTTTACCGGACGTTGGACGACCACCTCCTCATACGACGTATACATGGTGGATACACCCAAAGAGAATAGCGGCGGTGACAAGGAAGATCCAGTCGAGGATGAACCTTCTGAGATACAACCAAAGCGCCGACGTCAGCAGCGCCGCTCCAAGTCAAGCCGCAGAAAAGACAGCAATACCGGCACAAGAGATGATAACACTCCGGATGGTGCCCAAGACAGAGAAGACCCCGACGAGTAAACTGCCGAACAGGACGGTCGGGGAGATGGGCAAGTTAGCCCTGATGAACAGGCCGTAAACGAAGACTTGGAGGACAGTAATTATCTTCCACCCTCTGAGGATGAGGTGAGCCTCAGCAACGAGGATTCCATCGTGCCTGAGGAACCTCTCGAGCAGGAGCGCTTCAAGCGCTGGCTGATAGCCACTGCAAGGAGCCTGAAGAAGAAGCAGCAGCAGCTTCAAGCTGACCAAGATCTGCTCAGCAATAGATGGACTAATGTCCTGGCAGCCGAGGAATACGGCCTCAAACGCTCAGCCAAAAGTTACCCAAAGCGCAGGCTACTACCTCATTTTGACGACGAGGCCCCCGAGCCCGTTCCATTAGCGCATAATGCGGCTGACTGACCACCACATGGCCGGGACAAGGCGACAACTCAAGCCAAACACCAGCCAATACCACCTCTCTGTAAAGATAGACATACAACAGCTCGGGGATATACATATGACCTATGTCAGGACCTAGACAATAGAGCAGGGCAGACCAGATCGATCTACGGATCACGAGGGCGTGCCCCAACGCGCTACGACGGCTATCTAGCCGGACGTGACAAGTATAATCACACACGGGCCAAAAGCCGCATACGAATTCCATCTGAGTTGCATCGTGACCTGGCCCGATATAGAGGCGTCGTACACCCCCTCTGCTTCACTGACAAAGTTATGGACCATGAATTCCCAGAAGGGTTTAAACCCGTCAATATCGAATCATATGATGGAATAATAGATCCTGCGGTATGGATTGAGGATTTCCTTCTCCATATTCATATGGCACGTGGTGATGACCTCCACGCCATCAAATACCTCCCGCTAAAACTCAAGGGGCTAGCTCGGCACTGGTTAAACAGTCTTCCTGAAAATTCCATTGGCAGCTGGGCGGACCTGGAAGACGCCTTCCGTGACAACTTCCAAGGTACATACGTCCGACCTCCGGATGCAGACGACTTAAGTCACATAGTCCAACAGCCCGGAGAGTCAACCAGGAAATTCTGGACTAGGTTCTTAACTAGAAATAACTAGATGCCGAAGCCCTAGCAGCCTTTAAGCATAGAATCCGCGACGAATGGCTCGCCTGACATCTCGGGCAGGAAAAGCCGAAGTCAATGGCAGCCCTCACGGCACTCAGGACCCACTTTTGCATGGGCGAAGATAGTTGGCTAGCCCACAACAATAATAATGCAAGTGAACCTGGCACTTCTGAAGCCAAGAACAACAACGGCAAGCCCCAACGCAACATGCATAAGTGTTGAAACAATGGTGACAATACGGATGACACAACGGTCAACGCCGGATTCAGCGGCTCCAAGTCTGGTCAGTAGAAGAAGCCATACAAAAGGAATAATCCGGGCCCTTCCAGCTTGGACCGTATACTCGATCGTCTATGTCAGATCCACGGCACCCCTGATAAACCAGCCAATCATACCAACAAAGAATGTTGGGTTTGTAAACAGGCCGACAAGTTAAATGCCGCAAATAAGGAGAAGGGGTCGCAAAGTGAAGACGACGACGGAGAGTCCCGCCCGCCGAACACAGGAGGACAGAATAAGTTCCCTCCCCAAGTTAAAACTGTGAACATGATATACGCTACCCATAACCCCAAGAGGGAGCGCAAACGCGCGCTCATGGAGGTCTATGCGATAGAGCCAGTCGCCCAAAAATTCAATCCATGGTCATCTTGTCCGATCACCTTCGATCGACGGGATCATCCGACCAGTATCCGTCATGGCGGTTCAGCCGCACTGGTCCTCGACCCAATCGTTGATGGATTCCACCTCACGCGAGTCCTCATGGATGGGGGAAGCAGCCTTAACCTGCTTTATCAGGATACAGTGCGCAAAATGGGCATCGATCCCTCTAGGATCAAGCCCACAAAAACTATCTCAAAGTTATTGGCCATGGGTAGCCTCATCTGCCCCCATGGCATTTCAAGACATCAGGGCCGACTGCGCCCCTCAAGCCTCAGCACAAGGGTGCCGCCTTCTCATGGCTGGCTGGTCCAAGCGGCCGGCTGCCAGAAGGTGGAGGACCCCAAAAGACGACCAAGAAGCGAGTCGCCTTCTAGCAGGCGGCCCCAGGCGCCCTCAAAGTATGCACCCCCATAAAGACGAAGAGAAGGGGCGTGGCTACAACAAGCCTGCCACCCCCGAATCCAGGACGAGTCGAGGCCACAATGCACCGCACCAACCGGAGATCTTCCGCACGGCGCAGCACTGTGGCCCCTCTGCCCGTGATATCACCCAAGTCAGAAGGGCCATGCCCCCACGACGGGCTGTCGGTACGGCCCGCAGGCGGCGGGCCCTACCCGCCAGCGAGAAGCAAGAAGGCGGCAAGCCTGGCCAGCCGGCCGAGGGGGAAGCCGGAACCCAGAGGGCAGGCCTCCCCCTTCCTAGGAGTTTGTGCGCCATTAACCAGAAGAGATGGGGGATGGCTACAGTGAAATGGCGCCAGGCGGCGGGACTGTAGCCATGCCCTCCCCGACAAAGCAAGCGTCATTAGAGGCGCGTCTATAGTAACAAGCAGCCGACAGGGCCCGCAAGCGGCGGGCGCGGCCTGTCAGCCAAGTACAGGACAGCCGGCGGGGCCCACCAGTTGGCGGGCCCCAGCAACCAGCGGAGAAGCCGGCCACGAGAGACACTTACGTCCTGGGCCTACTCCCGGCCAGATTACCATTGTACCCATGGGGGGTAGGCCTATATAAACCCCCTAAGGCACCCATGCAAAGGGTTCAGATCCTTAGACACCACACACACACATAGAGAGAGAAGAGAGCTAGCCTTGCCCTTCTTCCTCCTCTAGCAAACAGCTCAAGGAGCCTCTTGTAGCTACTTGTTGAGATATTGAGCATGCGGAGACCCCGCAGAGCAGGACTAGGGGTGTTATCTCCTAGGAGAGCCCCGAACCTGGGTAAAGTCCGCCGGCGTACGTGTCTACGCCTCATCTCGCTTCCTGGCACCGACGACGTCTTACTCTCCCCCACCATGATAAGCCACCCATGGGCATATGTCGCACCAAAACCCCGACATTTGGCCCCACCGTGGGGCTAGGTGCATCGTCGTCAGGAGATCTGTTTTGGATGGTAACCCTCTTCCTCCCCAGCGAGCGCAGCCAACCCGGCACGCCAGACGGCATTTGCGCTGACGCGCTGCACGGCGCGGAGGTTACCTGCGCGGCAAGCTGCCTCGCCGACCTCGTTGGCGAGATCCGCCTCTCCGACGAGCCTATGTCCGGCGCCGGCACGAATGGCCCTGAGAGATGCCTCGTCAGCCTCCTCGACCAGCTCCACGTCGCTAACGAGCCAGCCATCGACTTGGAGTCGGTCGGCTCCACCGACCCGATGCTCGTCGACTCCAATACGGTGTCGCTCAACGCGTTCCCCACCAACGTGGTGGTCATTGACGACCCTCTCCCTCGCGCCTATAGCGGCGGTAGCACCGTCCCTGAGGTGCTGGTCATCAACCATGGCGAGCACTCTGGTGGTGACGGCCAGGATCCGCTGCAGGCAGCATTGCGGGACTTGTCCGCACCCATTCTCGAAGATGCTGATGGCGAGGCACTGGAAGCGCATCGCCAGGCGCTCCTCGATAGCGCCAAGAAGCTGGCCAGCATGAGACGCCTCTCAGAGGCTTACCAACGTGAGATGGACTGCGCTATTGGCAGCCCGCCGGCTCCTAGCGGGCCCAGCCGCATCGGTACGGTCCAGCAGCACGGCGCGACCATTGCCAGCATGTTCGGGGCAGACCGCCCCATCTATGCCATGCCCAGGGAAAACATACGAGCTGCCCATGACGGAGCGCGTCCAGCGGCTCATTGACGCGGCTACCGAGCAGCAAGAAGTCGGCTGCCGCGTCGAGGAACCCAATCGCTGGAATGACGACCCACCTCCTCGCAGAGAGCACGCCGCGACATCCCGGACTCCGACTGGCGGCGCCCGCGGATGACGAGACAAGGAGCCGGCTGCAAGCCGTAGCCGGACGCACATCAAAATCGAGCGTGACCAAGATGGCCGCCCATGAGCGGAAGAGCGGCCGGGTGACTATCAGCCGCCCCCGCGCAGAGAAAGGCGCGTTCCCCCGCCGCCTATTGATCATCTGAGTCTCGGCGGCCGGCTTGGCCCTCGAGAAGGAATCGGAGAGAATGATGCCCGCCACCGGATCAACCGCTTCAATCAATCCCTGGCGCTAGAAGAAGAAGACGCCCTGGGCCCACCTTGTTTTGGCCCCCGCATCCGCGATGAGACCTTCCCCAAAGGGTTCACGCTCCCAAGAGATACACCCAAGTATACCGGCTCTGTGAGGCCGGAGGACTGGCTGGTCGACTACTCCACGACCGTCAGCATAGCAAATGGCAACAAGCGTCTTGCCGTGGAGTATGTTCCGCTCATGCTCCAGGGCACCGCCCGGACATGGCTGAACAGCCTGAAGCCCCACAGCATCAACAGCTGGGTAGATTTCACCGAAGCCTTCATCCGCAACTTCACCAGCACGTACAAGCGGCCGCCCAAGCCCCGCCAGCTCTCTTTGTGCGTCCAGGGCCCCACCGAATCAACTCGTGACTACCTCACGCGTTGGGCCGAACTGCGCAACTCTTGTGAAGGCATGCAAGAGGTGCAGGCCATCGAGTACTTCACAGCCGGGTGCAGAGAAGTCACCCTGCTCAAGCACCGACTTCTCTGCGACGAGCCGGCAACCCTCGACGAGTTGCTGATCATAGCGGACAAGTACGCCACGGCCGACTCCTCCATGAAGACAGAGATTCAAGTTGATGCATCTGGCAAGGTGGCTCCTCAGGCCCCTCGGACTCCGGCTAGTGACACCACTCGGCGTCAGCAACAAAACGACAACAAGCGTAAGGCGCCACAGCCGGCTTCCCCCAGCCGGCAGGTGGCGACAGTCGAAGACCAGCAGCCGGAAGGGCAGCCTGCTCCCAAGCGTCAGAGAGTCGGCAAGCCAAATTGGTTGCCTGCCTTATCCTATGAACAAACCCTTGATGCACCCTGCAAGTTTCACAGCGGCGCGAAGCCGTCCAACCACACCACTTGGAAGTGTCACTGGCTCACCCGAATCTCCAAGGGCGAAAGGTTGCTGCCTCCTCCGCCTGCTGGCCAGCCGCCGCCGCCTCCTCCTCCGCAGCAGGCGGCCCGGCCAGTTGTAGCCATCCAAGATGAGTACCGAGAAGAGAAAGGAGCCTACGTCGTCTTCACCAATGTGACTGACGACAGGCGCAGCCGTCGCCAGCAGTCTCGAGAGGTGAATGCCGTAGCCACTGAAGCCCCAGAATTCATGCACTGGTCAGAAAAGCCAATCAGTTGGAGCCGAGCTGATCACCCGGAAGTGATGCCTTCTCCGGGTTCCGACGGTCTGGTGTTGGAGGCCACCCTTGCTATGGAGAGGCGAGCTGCTCGTTTCTCCCGAGTCCTGATAGATGGCGGTAGCAGCATCAACATCTTATACCGTGACACCATGGAGAAGTTGAACATCAAGCCAAATCATCTGCTGCCCAGTCGGACTGCCTTCCACGGCATAGTTCCAGGCCTTTCCCACTCACCAATCGGCAAGATCAAGATAGATGTCCTCTTTGGAGACAAAGATCATGTCCGTCGAGAGTCCGTCTGGTTTGAAGTAGTTGACCTTGAGAGCCCTTACCATGCCCTGCTTGGCCGACCTACCTTGGCCAAATTCATGGCGGTGCCACATTATGCCTACCTCAAGATGAAGATGCCAAGCACCAAAGGGGTTATTACCATCTCCAGAGATTACCAGAAGTTGTCCGCCTGTGCAGCCGTTTGCAGCCGGCTTGCCGAGTCCTTTGTGATCGCTGCCGAGAAGCGGCTCCTTGACCGAGTTGTGGCAATGGCCGGCAAGCAGCCGGACATGTCCCCTGATCCCAAGGAGTCGGAAGCTGAAGGGTCCTTCAAGCTGGCCAAGGAGACCAAGAAGATACCGCTAGACCCAGAGCACCCGGAGAGGTACGCTGTCATAGGTGCAAACCTTGACAGCAAATAGGACAGCGAGCTCGCTGATTTCCTCCATGAGAATTGGGACATCTTTGCATGGTCTCCCAAAGACATGTCGGGTGTTCCGACGGATCTCGCCGAGCACAAGCTACACGTCCGACCTGACGCCAAACCGGTCAAGCAGCCTCTCCGCCACCTGTCGGAGGAGAAGAGAAGAATTGTTGGTGAAGAGATAGCCCGGCTCCTAGCAGCCGGCTTCATTATGGAAGTATTCTATCCGGATTGGCTGGCCAGCCCAGTCCTTGTACTGAAGAAGAACAACAAGTGGCGCATGTGTATTGATTATACCAGCCTTAACAAAGCTTGCCCCAAAGATCCGTTTGCCTTGCCAAGGATTGATCAAGTGATAGACTCCACAGCCGGATGCGAGCTATTGAGTTTTTTGGATGCATATTGAGGATACCACCAAATCAAGTTGAACCCGGCTGATAGGCTGAAGACCTCTTTCATCACTCCCTTCGGAGCCTTCTGCTACCTGACGATGACGTTCGGCTTGAGGAATGCCGGCGCCACGTTTCAGCATTGCATGCAGAAGTGCCTCCTCAAGCAACTCGCCAGAAATGCCCACATTTATGTGGATGATGTTGTGGTGAAGACGGAGAAGCCTGGCACCCTCCTAGAAGATCTGAAGGAGACTTTTGAAAATCTGCGCCGATTTCAGATCAAGCTCAACCCAGAGAAGTGCGTGTTCAAAGTACCAGCCGGCCAGCTCCTTGGCTTCCTGGTTTCAGAGCGCGGCATTGAGTGCAACCCTATGAAGATCAAGGCCATCGAGACAATGAAGAAGCCTACCCGACTGAGGGACATCCAGAGGTTCACCGGCTGCTTGGCATCCATCAGCCGATTCATCAGCCGGCTAGGCGAGAAGGCCCTTCCCCTGTACCAACTCCTGAAGAAAACCACTCACTTCGAGTGGAATGACAAGGCGGATGAGGCTTTTCTCCAGCTCAAGAAGATGTTGACCATGCCGCCTGTCTTGGCCGCGCCGACTGCCAAGGAGCCCATGCTCCTGTATATAGCCGCCACCAGCCGGGTGGTCAGCACAGTCATTGTGGTAGAGTGCAAGGAAGACGGCAAGGTTTTGCCGGTCCAGAGACCGGTCTATTATTTGAGTGAAGTGTTGTCGGCTTCCAAGCAGAACTACCCTCACTACCAGAAGATGTGCTATGGCGTGCATTTAACCACCAAGAAATTGAAGCCATACTTTCAAGAGCACCACATCACAGTTGTTTGCACAGCTCCATTTGCTGAGATCATAGGCAGCCGAGATGCTTCGGGCCGAGTGGCCAAATGGGCCATAGATCTGGCCCCCTACACCATCTTCTACCAGCATCTCACCACCATCAAGTCTCAAGCGCTGGCCGACTTCCTCGTCGACTGGGCCGAGACCCAGTACCTGTCGCCAGCGCCGGACTCTACTCATTGGCGGATGCACTTTGATGGTTCGAAGATGCGCACTGGTTTGGGAGCCGGCATTGTCCTCACCTCTCCAAAAAGCGATAAGCTCAGATACACATTGCAAATCCATTTCGCCGCCTCCAACAATGTGGCCGAGTACGAAGCACTAGTACACGGACTCCGGCTTGCCAAAGAGCTCGACATTCGCCGGATTCTATGCTATGCTGACTCCGACTTAGTGGTCCAGCAATCGTCCGGTGACCGGGATGCCAAGGATGCAAACATAGCAAGCTACTGCTTCCTCGTCCAACAAATCGGCGGATACTTTCAAGGGTGCGAGTTCCTTCACATGCCAAGAAACGACAACGAGAAAGCAGATGCCTTGGCACGTATTGGTTCCACCGGACAAGCCATACCAGCCGGCATATCCCTCCAGCGCCTCCTCAAGCCGTCCATCAAGCCTCCACCAGAGTCAGACTCTATCTTCGTGCCGGCTGCTCCTGAAACAGTCGGATCCGACTCAAAGGCCGCAGCAGCCGGCCCGAGGACTTCGGCGGGCGGCTCGGGCACTTCTACAGTCGAACCCGGCCCGGGGACTTAAGGACCTGGCCCGGGGACTTCACCAGTCGGCCCGGGTACTTCAGCAAGCGGCTCGGGGACTTCAACAGTGCAGCAAGCAGTGGCCGACTCCACCCTGCCACCTCCCAACCCAGCCACCCCAATAAAAGTAGCAGTGCTGACAGTGGAAGAGATCACAGCACCAGTATGGGCCCAGCCTATCCTCAACTTCTTGGTGAACAAAGAGCTGCCAGCTGATGAGATCTCGGCCCGACAGGTGCAACGTCAGGCAGCAGCATACACTATAGTCAACAGAGAACTCGTAAGGCGCAGCGTTACTGGTGTGTACCAGCGCTGCGTAGAGCCGGAGAAGGGCCAAGCAATCCTCAAGGATATCCATCAAGGCGAGTGTAGCCACCACGCAGCCTCAAGATCACTTGTGGCCAAAGCTTTTCGCCATGGTGTTTTCTCGCCGACTGCTCTAGAAGACGCCAAAGACTTGGTCAAGAAATGCAAAGGGTGCCAGAAGTTCAGTTCCAATCAGCATTTGTCGGCTTCTACACTGAAGACCATTCCCCTTGCCTGGCCCTTTGCCGTCTAGGGATTGGACATGGTGGGACCATTCAAGACAACATGCGGCGGCATGACTCATCTGCTCATTGCCGTGGACAAATTCACCAAGTGGATAGAAGCAAAGCCAATGAAGAAGCTAAACGGTCCAACTGCTGTGACTTTCATCGCAGACATCACCACTCCGTACGGAGTACCTCACAGCATCATCACCGATAATGGCACAAATTTTGCCAAGGGTGCCTTGTCCCGTTTCTGTGCGACACAGGGCATCCGACTCGACTTAGCATCCGTTGCCTACCCACAGTCAAACGGCCAGGTTGAGCGAGCAAACGGCCTCATTTTGACCGGGATCAAGCCCCGACTGGTCGAGCCTCTGGAGTGTTCGGCCGGTTGCTGGCTCGGTGAGTTGCCGACCGTCCTCTGGAGTCTGCGCACCACTCCAAACAAGTCAGCCAGCTTCACACCCTTCTTCCTCGTGTACGGTGCCGAGGCTGTTATCCCAACTGACATCGAGTTCGACTCGCCTCGCGTCACCATGTACACCGAGGCAGAAGCAAAGGAAGCACGAGAAGACGGCGTCGATCTGCTGGAAGAAGGACGACTGTTGGCACTCAGTCGGTCCGCCATCTACTAGCAGAGCCTACGCTGCTACCATAGTCGGAAGGTCAAGCCAAGATCTTTCCAAGAGGGTGACCTTGTGCTCCGGCTGATACAGCGAACAGCCGGCCAGCACAAGCTCTCGGCCCCTTCGGAAGGCCCTTTCATCATCAGCAAAGCCTTGGGCAACGACTCCTACTACCTGATCGATACCCAGAAGCCCAGGGCGCGCAAGAGAGATGACTCTGGCAAGGAAACCGAGCGCCCGTGGAATGCAAATCTCCTTCGAAGATTTTATAGTTGATGCAGTATGTACCACGCTACCTTTTGTATTAAGTACAAAGACTCCGGGTTCCTCGGGGAGCACTCGAAGGCTACCCTCTTTTATCTATATGATAAGTATTATGCCTATGAAATGTGTTATTTCATTCCTTCTCCTGAAACCGGGTTCGACCAGTCAGCCCAGGGGCTTGCCGCCTTATACTATGTCGGTGTTTCCTGCAGTCGGACAAGTAATGTGCAACACTGAAGCCTTCTCTTGCCACAAGCTGTAGCTCGCAGAGCGGCTGTTTGCCTGGCAGGAGCTAAGGGCAAGATACGGTGTTCACATGAAAAATGGCTAAGGACCAAAAAACACTGACATAGGACAAGACGACCTCTCGCCTCACCGACCGGTTGCTGAGCAGCTGGCCGGCCGGCTTCCTACTTAAGCTTGCAACACTCCAATCGGCTAAAGTACTTGCCCTCCCAAAAAAGGTGAAGTACTTGACCAGGCCGCAGTCCGCAGAGCGGCTACCCGGCTGGCAAGAAGCCAACCAAGGGAGGGCGGAAAAGGAAAAGCCAAGGAACAAAAAGCAAGAAAAGTCGGAACTCGGCAAAAGCACAGCCTGTGCGAAAAATAATTTACATAGCAAGGGCCCCTGGCCAACATTCGACATAGTTTGAATAGACCCCGCGGGTTGAATTGTGCAAATTTAACAGAAGTTTGTTGAGGCAACTACTAAGCGGGAAAAGCTATGATAAATTGGCGGCCTAGGCAAAGGAGCAGTAGGTGGGTCCGGCAGGTTGGTGGAGTCGGGGGCGCTGGCTGGTGGAGTGGCCGGCTGGCGAGTCTCGACTTGGTCGCCCTCGGTAGCAGCCGAAGTGCTTGCACGTGGCTCAGTGCTGGAGGCACGGTCGAGTTGAGGCTCGCCGTCCGCTCCGACCTCCGGCGCGCCGTCTTCATCATCCTCGCCTTCCTCGTCTTCCCCTTCATCACTGGAAGCGACGCCCTCGGCTGAGTCTTCGTCGTCGTCCGAGTTCAGACCGAACCATTCAGGCGGCGCCTCGGCGCTGTTTTCGTTCAGCTCAGGGACGAAGATACCGGTGTAGGTGTACTCGGCGATCCCCGACGCGCGAATTTGGAGGTCACGCTCCACCGCCACCAATTCGGCACTGGCTTCTTGCCAAAACATGGTCAACTGTGCTAGATCCATCCCAGGATACCACGCCTTGGCGAACTCCTAGGCCCTCTTTGCTCCCGCTCGCGCCGCGGAGCCCTTCCACGCCTCAAGACGGCCGGCAGCTACTTCCAACCAGTCGGCAGTCCGACTGGGGGTGCGTGGGGCTTGCCTGTCTGGCCAGAGGGCAGATATCGCCTGAGCCCCGGCGCACTGCAGCCGGTGGAGCATCCGGTGGGCCGGCTGGAGACGAGCTTGAATGCTAAGGAGCTGCTCACCAAGGGTACGAGGGGCATCGGTGGAAATCTGTGCACCTCCCGCCCTTCGTTCCTCACGGCGAGCCTCAATGGCCTGGTTGGCGATGACAGAGTTGCCAGGGAAGAATTCTACACAGGCAAATCAGTCAAGTCAGGAACCAGAAGCCAGCTCACTTAACTGCCGACAGCTGAGAAAAAGAGGAGAAGGCTCACCATCGACTATGTCTTTAATCTTGCCATAGCCGGCAGTCAGTGTCGCCTCCGTCTCGGCCAAACCCGTGCGCTCGGTCTCGAACTCGGCCAGGAGCTTGGCCTCGTTGTCCTCCACCTGCTTCAGGGCCGCCTTGTGATGCTCCGCCTGGTCCTTCAGCTCCTTTTTTAGGCGGTCGCACTCCTGGACCGCCTTGTCGCACTCAATCTCCTTGGCACACAACGCGGTGTTGGCTTCGCCCAGCTGCTGCTGCAAGGCGGCGTTGGCCTCTGCAAAGACAAGACAGAAAAGATATCAACAACCAAGAAAGAAGAAAAGTGATTACCGAAAGATCCGACCCGACTGCTCAGTAGTCGGCTCGCATCTCGGGGACTACAGCCCGCGGTTGCGCTGACGCACCCCCGCGGAGCAAAGAAGATAGAGTGCTTACTCCGGCTCTCCATCAAGTCGGCGGTTCTTCGGTCTAGCTCCCGGATGTTGGCGTTGAAGGAAGTCGCACGGATGTTGTGGTAATCCTACAACAAAGCAACAAAAGAGAAGGAATTCAGAATCTTAGAGCCCACTATGAAGTTCCAGGCCGCCTGGTCAGCAGCCGGCCCAGAACTCGGGGACTACACCCAGTGGGTGCCCTCACGCGCCCCCACCGAAGATCACAAGAATCAAAAGCAAAAGGCGAGTTGTGTACCCGAACGGTGGCCCTCGTCTTCACAAACGCCTTCATGCACTGCGAGAGGGAGGTGACTTCGGCCTTGACGTCGGCTTGGACATCTTGTGCCGCCTTGATCAAGGCGCTCGTCCCGCCTCCGCGCACCCACTCCGTCGGCACGGCGCTGGTGGCTTCGGCTTCTGGAGCCGACGAGCTAGCGCTCCCAATCTCCACCGGCCTCGGCGCCAACGCCGCTTTCTCCATGCAACGGCGCACTGGAGTGCGGGTCGTGGGAACCAACCCCACCACCAGCTCGCCTCTGGCTGGCGTCACCAATGGTGCGACGGCTGACTGCCTTGCACGTCGGTAGTCGGCGTTCCTCTCCTGCGCCTCTTGGAGATTGGCGGCCGGGTCTATATGGCGGTTGTTGGTGGAGCCCTCCACCGTCCTGACAACGGAGGCCGAAGTCGGCCGCTCAAGAGAGAGCGGGGCCCTGCTCAAGAGAAGAATGAGAAGGAAATTTAGAAGGAATCGACAAGATAAAGAGTAAAAAGAAAACACAAGAAAGGCTGAGAGCTTACGCCGACACCATCAGAGGCTGCTTGGGGGTCTTCTGGAACTTGGCCGCCTTCGCGGCAGCCTCGCGCTGCTTGGTTGCAGTGGCTGCGCTCTTGGCCGCGACAGCTGAGTGTTTCGGCTTCTTGAGGTGGCTGCCGAAAAGCACCACGCCTCGGTGTTTCGGCCCACCGCCTGGTGCGGTCAGCGCGGTCGAAGAGCTTGTGCCCACCCTGTTGGCAGGCGGCGGGCGGCGTGGCTCCTCCTCCTCCTCTTCCTCCTCCTAGTCATCATCCGACCTGTCGCCCACGCCTCCTCCTCCGGAGCCGCCTGCTCCACCACCACCGCCTGTGGCATCGTCCTCCAGGGCGGCCGCCCCCAAGTCGGGGTCCGCCAAGTCGCTCGCATCCCGATCCGGCAGGAAGTCGGTGTTGGCCTCCAGCTGGAGGGGGAGGACCTGCATCATGGTCGAGCTAGTCAGCTGGTAGGAGAGAAGCCGACAAGAGAAAAGCTGGCAAGAGAGAAGCTGACATGAGAGAGGCCGGCAAGACAGAGGCTGGCAAGAGAGATGCCCGAAAGAGAGAGGCCGGCAAGAGAGAGTCCGGCAAGGGAAAAATTAAAAGAGTCAAGAACTTACCATGGGAGTACGTCCGCTTGCCGAATCGCCACCCTTCCGGCTCGAGCTTGAGGTTGACTATCTCGTTCACCAGATAAGCCACCTCAGCAGTCGGCATCTCCTTGTTGCACATCAAACAAGGGTCGCGATGCCCACTCATCTGGCTGATGATGTGAGACCGACCTTGGAGCGGGAGGACTTGGCGCACCACGAAGGCGAGCAGCAAGTCGGCCGCCTTGAGGCCCTCCGACTCCTTCATCACCTTGAGACGGGCAATGGCGATGGAGGCGTCCGGCGACAGCGGCTTCGCCTTGAAGCCCCAATTGGTGCGGGGCTCGGAAGGCGGGCCGGCTACGTACTCCGGCAGGTCGAGGAAGTCAATCGCCGGGTTGACGTTCTTCGCATAAAAATACGACTTCTGCCATACACTACTGGAATCAGCTTCTTCGCCGTCCGCCGACTCTTTGTCGTCAGCTAGCGGACGGAAAAGAACGGCTTTGCCATCAGCCACCGGAAAACGGATGGCACAAAGCAATGGACGGCAACGGACGCCTTTCCCATCAGCGTATCTTTGCCGTCTGCTAGCGGACGGCAAAGAGGGTGGGTGGAGGGCTTACGAGGACGACCTAATGGCCATTTTCTTTGCCGTCCGCCGGCGGACGGCAAAGAAAATGGCCGTTAGGTCGTCCGTTTCCCCCCAGCCCCACCCGACTAGGTACGCCATTTGCCGCCTGCTAGCAGACGGCAAAGAGCTGTGACCTACTAAAGGGGCCGCGCTCGCGCCCCCACCCCTCTTTCTCTCTTTGTCCGGCCCTGTCTGAGCCGCCGCCACAACTCACCCCTGCCGCCGCCCCTAACCAGCGCCGCCACCCCCGTCGCCGGCCACCCCACACCGCCCCGCCCCGCCGCCGCCCGGCCGCACCGCCCCGCCCGCCCAGCCGCGCCGTGCCGCCCGCCCCGCCCGTCCAGCCGCGCCGCCCCGCCCGCCTGCCCCGCCCCCCCCGCCCGGCCCCTTCATCGTGGTGAGTTTTTTTTTCCTGTTTTAGATTTAGGTTACGTTAGTTTAGTTTAGATTAGGTTAGTTTAGGTTATTTAGTTTAGTTTTGGTTAATTTAGTTTATTTAGTTTATTTTAGGTTACATTTAGTTTATAGTTTTGTTTAGGAAGAAGAAGAAGAAGAAAAAAGAACAATAAGTAGCAGAAGAAGAAGATGAAAAAAAGAAGTAGAAGTTGAAGATGAAAAAAAGTAGGAAAAGGGGGCGCCCGGGGACGAGCGGGTTAATTAGGGGGTTCCTCGTTGTCGATGGAACCCTAAATAGCAAGTATCGTCGGTGCGAGATATATGTGACCGTCGGTGTCGAACACTACATCCACGTCCCACAAGTGATGCCGACGTCCGGCGTCCCAAAGCAACTGTTCTAGGCGTCGATGGTGGTCGAACACCATTGCGAATTTGTCTGGCAGCCTCTGCGATGACGATTAAAAGGCAAGTTTTGAAACTTGAAACACTCAAACTGACTCAAGTCGGTTTGGTTGTTCGAAATTTCAAAACTTGGCTTTAATCCTCATCGCAGAGGCTGCCAGACAAATTCACCAAGGTGTTCGACCGTCATCGGCCACCGGAACTATTGTTGCGGGACGCCGGGCGCCGGCTTCACTTGTGGGATGTGGATCTAGTGTTCAACGCCGAGCGCCACATGTATCTCGCACCGATGAGACTTGCTATTTATGGTTCCATCGACGCCAAGGACCCCCTAAACCGCTAATCCTGTTGTAAATATTTAATTACATCGACGGAAGAAACAAAATTGCTATGTTACTCATCTTTCGATATAAATGTGCAGTTATTTCGTCGCTGCGAGGGTCTAGTGTTTGACGAGCTCCGCCACTTTGTTCGTTGGTGAGCACAAATGACATCTCCTCCTCCCCCTTCATTTGCTCTATTCCGGTCTTCGTGCCAATGAAACTTGCTAGCTATAGGGTGTCAATCATCTCTCTGCGTAACCACTATGCGTCTCTCGTTCGAAAGGGTTACATCTATAAATATGCATGCATTTGCATATTTATAATCATGATTCTTTTGAATTGTCCAACGTTATCCATGGACAGCCCGAGTATGTGTAGATTGGGTTCGTTTTCCCATATGCTCTGCTCCGGATCCGATGCAGAATTTCATCAGTGCCTCCCTGTTATTCTTCGGGTACACATCCTCTCTGCTTATTGCCGAGACGTGTATCAGGAGAACATCGGGGAGGTGCTGCCGAAATTTTGCGTCGGATTCGGAGCAGAGCATGGGAAAACGAACCCAATCTACACATACTCGGGTGGGATTAGGACCTATCTTTACCTATTAGCGTGTAGGTTACATGGACGTAATAAAACTGACAAACTCCATTAACTGATGGACATGGTTTGCTTAATTATGTATATATTTCTGGTGTGTCCAGTAGGAAGTCAATATGAGTGATCGTGCATGGATGTACACCGGTTACACTAGTCAGAAAGTTTGGACCAAGGAATGGTTAACAAAAACCAAGGGGTTTGTTAGAGCCGCATTTGCAAATGTCTAGTAATTTAGCTGGTGCCCCTGTGCCCGTTGCGACAACGATAAAAAGAGGGACGAGCTTGAAATGAGTAAAGACCTGCAGAAGTTTGGTTTTACGCCTGGTTACACGGTCTGGACATTACATGGTGAGTCTGTCCAACGTGCCAGAGCCGAGGTTTGTCGTCGCACCGACGAGCATGGTACCGGGACCGTAGACATGGTGCAAGACTTTGACGATGCTCGGGACTCGGACGAGGAGATGGAGGAATCTGCAAAGGCCTTCGCTGAAATGTTGCAGTCCTCAAAACGTCCTCTCCACGAGCACACTGAGCTTTGTCAGCTGGATGCCATCTCACAAATAATGGCTTTGAAGGCTCAATTCAACTTGGGCAGAGAATGCTACGACGCGATGATGATAGTATTCAGACGATTTCTACCCAAAGGCCATGTCCTATCTCCAAACCTGTACCAGTCGGACAAAATCCTCCGTGCTCTTAAGATGGCCTATGAGATGTGATGTCTACTACACAACCTACTTCTTGTAGACGTTGTTGGGCCTCCAAGTGCAGAGGTTTGTAGGTCAGTAGCAAATTTCCCTCAAGTGGATGACCTAAGGTTTATCAATCCGTGGGAGGCGTAGGATGAAGATGGTCTCTCTCAAGCAACCCTGCAACCAAATAACAAAGAGTCTCTTGTGTCCCCAACACACCCAATACAATGGTAAATTGTATAGGTGCACTAGTTCGGCGAAGAGATGGTGATACAAGTGCAATATGGATGGTAGATATATGTTTTTGTAATCTGAAAATATAAAAACAGCAAGGTAACTAATGATAAGAGTGAGCGTAAATGGTATTGCAATGCTAGGAAACAAGGCCTAGGGCTCATACGTTCACTAGTGCAAGTTCTCTCAACAATAATAACATAACTGGATCATATAACTACCCCTCAACATGCAACAAAGAGTCACTCCAAAGTCACTAATAGCGGAGAACAAACAAAGAGATTATGGTAGGGTACGAAACCACCTCGAAGTTATTCTTTCCGATCAATCCATTGGGCTATTCCAATAAGTGTCACAAACAACCCTAGAGTTCGTAGTAAAATAACACCATAAGACACACATCAACCAAAACCCTAATGTCACCTAGATACTCCAATGTCACCTCAAGTATCCGTGGGTATGATTATATGATATGCATCACACAATCTCAAATTCATCTATTCAACCAACACATAGAACCTCGAAGAGTGCCCCAAAGTTTCTACCGGAGAGTCAAGACAAAAACGTGTGCCAACCCCAATGCATAGGTTCATGGGCAGAACCCGCAAGTTGATCACCAAAACATACATCAAGTGGCACGTGATATCCCATTGTCACCACAGATAAACACGGCAAGACGTACATCAAGTGTTCTCAAATCATTAAAGACTCAATCCGATAAGATAACTTCAAAGGGAAAACTCAATCCATTACAAGAGAGTAGAGGAGGAGAAACATCATAAGATCCAACTACAATAGAAAAGCTCGCGATACATCAAGATCGTACCACCTCAAGAACATGAGAGAGAGAGATCAAACACATAGCTACTGGTACATACCCTCAGCCCCGAGGGTGAACTACTCCCTCCTCGTCATGGAGAGCGACGGGATGATGAAGATGGCCACCGGTGAGGGATCCCCCCTCCGGCAGGGTGCCAGAACAGGGTCGCGATTGGTTTTTGGTGGCTACAGAGGCTTGCGGCGGCGGAACTCCCGATCTATTCTGTTCCCCCATTGTTTTAGGGTATATGGATATATATAGGTGGAAGAAGTACGTCAGGGGAGCCACGAGGGGCCCACGAGGGTGGAGGACGCGCCCAGAGGGGGTGCGCGCGCCCCCCTGCCTCGTGCCTCCCTCGTTGCTTTCCTGACATGCACTCCAAGTCTCCCGGGTTGCTTTCCTTCCAAAAATAACTTCTCCAGAAGGTTTCATTCCGTTTCGACTCCATTTGATATTCCTTTTCTTCGAAACACTGAAACACGGGAAAAAACAGGAACTGGCACTGGGCTCTGGATCAATAGGTTAGTCCCCAAAATAATATAAAAGTGTTTAATAAAGCCCATAAACATCCAAGATGGATAATATAGTAGCATGAATACTTCATAAATTATAGATACGTTGGAGATGTATCAAGAAGATACATGCGTGTGAGAAAGGATGTGTCTTATTTAGGATTCAGTATGAGGACCTGAATTATTGTCCCATTTGCAATTCTTCCAGGTATGTTGTCGTAGACAACGGTATGGGTGAGAAGACGCAGACAAAAATACCCGTTAATGTTCTTCGGTATATGCCAATCATACCAAGACTTCAACATCTTTTCGTGGTCGAAGAGACGGCCAGACAGATGATATGGCACAAAACGGGCAAAAGAACCGATTTAGATGCAGATGGGAATGTGATGATGGTGCACACATCGGATGGTGAAGCGTGGAAGCGCTTCGATGCATTACATAAGGAAAAAACGGCAGATCCAAGGCATCCTCGAGTCGCCGTCAACACATATGGGTTCAGTGTGTTTGTTCAGATGGCAGCCCCATACAGCTGTTGGCCCGTGTTTGTCATTCCGCTCAATCTCCCCCCGGCAGATTATGCAAAGAAAGAATATTTTCCTGACGTTTATAATTCCAGGACCCAACTATCTGGGGAAGAATATGAATGTGTACATGCAGCCGCTTAAGGACGAATTGCAAGAAGCTTGGGATAATGGGTTCAAGACATACGACGCCTTTAGCAAAGAGAACTTCGTAATGCAGGCCTGGTACATGTACTCGATGCATGACTTGCCGGCGTATGCGCTATTCGTTGGCTGGTGTGTGCATGGAAGGTTCCCGTGCCCCACATGCAAGGGAGCTCTTGAGTTTTGTTGGCTGAAGGCAGGGCGCAAGTATAGTTGCTTCGAATTGCATAGACCGTTTCTACATCCTGGCCATAAGTTCAGGAAAGACAAGAAGAACTTCATCAAAGGTAGAGTTGTCAAACACTCTGCACCACATGTGTTGACAGGCCAACAGACCCTAGATCAGTTAAACGCTCTCGAGCCAGATCCAGAGCATCCAGGGTATTTCAAGGGGTATAATAAGGAACACGCCTGGACTCACAAGATGTGCTTCTGGGATCTGCCTTACTTCAAAGACCTCCTTTGCCCACACAACATCGACGTGATGCACACTGAAAAGAATATCGCCGAAGACATTTTTGGTACCTTGTTCGGCATAGAGGGGAAATCAAAGGATAATACTAAGGCTAGAGTCGATCAAGAGGAGCTATGTGATAGACCATTACAAAACATGAAAGAACCGAAAGGAAAGGGGATCAACTGGACGAAGCGAAAGGCATGGTTCAATCTTGGAAGGCCAGCTATGAAGGAAATTATTTTGTGGGTGAAAATGCAGTTGATGTTCCCTGATGGGTATGCAGTAATCTAAAGAGGGGTGCGAGTCTTCAAAAATTGAAAATATTTGGTCTAAAAAGTCATGAGTGGCACATATGGATTGAGCGGATAATGCCGGTGAGGTTGCGTGGCTTCATCCCTGAGGATGAATGGCTAGTACTGGCAGAGCTGAGCTATTTCTTCCATGTTCTTTGTGTGAAAGAACTATCGCCTGGCCTCCTAGAAGAAATGGAACAGTTGGCGCCGGAGTTGATCTGCAAGTTAGAGAAGATCTTTCCGCCAATCTTCTTTAATCCAATGCAACACTTGATTTTGCATCTCCCGACCGAGGCATGATTGGGGGTGATGAGGACACCAACCTCGGGTAGGGTAATAGGCCTGACCTATACGTCCTACCTAAGTTCCTTGTCCTAAGAGCAAAGGAATTCAAGAATCAGAAGAAGGGGTCAAGCAAACACGTCGAGTGAAGTCCACTCGACCTACCATTCACTCGGAGACCCCTCTTTACCCAGGTCACTGGACCATCAAACCACTCGACATATAAGAAGACCTAAAGCCGCTCTGTGCAGCAACGGTCGGGCATTTACTCATACATTTAATGATCATTTGTAGCACTTCATTACAGGCGTTACCTGTAACGCCACCTCTTTATGTACATTGAATCCTATGTAACAGAGGGGAGCTGGGGTCCTGGCGCACTCTATATAAGCCACCCCCCTCCTCTACGACAAGGGTTGGCACCCCCTGTAACTCACACGCTTATAATCCAGTCGACCGCCTCCGGGCTCCGAGACGTAGGGCTATTACTTCCTCCGAGAAGGGCCTGAACTCGTAAAACTTGCATGTACAACTCCTCCATAGCTATGATCTTGCCTCTACATCCCTACCCCCCATTCTACTGTCAGACTTAGAACCACGACAGTTGGCGCCCACCTTGGGGCAGGTGTCTTAGCGACTTGTTGGAGAAGTTGCAATTTTTCCGACCCCCTTCATCATGGTTTCAGGCGGAGGTTTTGCTGAGGGCCGCGAGATCCGTCTCGGCGCGCTCGTGCTTGTCGCCGACGAGTCCGCTTGGCTTCAGGAGGCTCCACTCGACGTCGACGCACTCCCCGTTCGCGGGGCAACGCACTTTCGCGTGCGTTCGCGGCGTTCTCCTGCGGCAACCGTCGACCCAGTATCGGTCAACTCCTGTGGTGTCTTCGCTCCCCGCAGCCCGCCGGCGTAAACATTCCGGTCGGTCGAGGCTCCAGCGGTGGGTGGGGCACGCAGTGGCTCGCCAATCGACCACTCCCCAAGTCGCGGCGATCGAGCCCGACGAAACTCTCTACGGCCTGTTCGACTGGCTCCGTCGAGACCGCATCCGAGTGCAATAGCAGTGATCCGCGGCGGAAGTCCTGATGGTCAATGGACCCCGCAGTCCTCCTAGCTTCCCCCGCAGCAACGGTGGCGATGGTGGTGGTGATCCGTCGCATGTTCACGATGAGTATCGCCCCGAACCTCTCTCGTCGCAGCAGAGAGAAGAGCTCCGCCGCCGTAATATTGATGCACTACACACTCCTATCGTTGGAGAAACCCCCAGGCCCAGGCCTTGGAGGAGGCACACTTGGCCAACTTGGCTGAGCGCACTCGACTGGAGAACCTTCAACGCGCACTTGACGAGCGTGCTCGGCAACGAATTCCTGAATCCAGTCGACGTCAGCTTTTCCCGCCTCCGACTCAGGTATACCGAACTCCGATTCAGACTCTCACAGCTGCAGCCCGAATAGCAGAGTCAATTCAGCCTTCCCAGTTAGAAGCTGGTAGAGGTTTCCTGTAGATCCGGGCTCTTCTTCGGGCAGCGGGAGAGTAGAACACAACAGTATCTCAGTCGCGGAATAGGATCCATAGCAGATCCGTGGTTGCAGACACAGTCCAGTCGGCTCACAGCCCAAGATCGCCCCCGAGGCGTGAGGGACATGGAGATCGACGAGATCAGTACATAAATCGTGAGCAGTATGATCACCGACTCGATCACGACGATCATTGTCGAGTGCCCACTCCTCCCCCAAGGAGTGGGTCATATGTACCTCGGCAGCACGATGACAGGCGCCCACATAGCGGCGGGTGAAGGATTCCAGTCGATCCCAGGGAACCAGGCTTTGACGCGAGATCTACTCTCGTTCAGGGTCTGGTCGACAGGAACAGAGCTCACCGAGAAGGTCATGATAGAGATTATCCAACCAGCAACAGAGTGCATGTTTCTGGTCCAGAGTGCTTCAGCAGAGCCATCAGGGCTGCAGTGATTCCTCCCAACTTCAGGTTGGCGACTGGAGTCAGTAAGTTCACTGGTGAGTCCAAGCCAGACAATTGGCTTGAGGACTACCGAGTGGCTATGCAGATTGGTGGAGGCAATGATGAGGTGGCCATGAAGCACCTTCCTTTAATGTTGGAGGGCTCAGCCAGAGCATGGTTAAACCAGTTAGCACCCGACAGTATTTACAGCTGGGAAGAACTTGCCCGAGTGTTTGTCAGAACATTCGAAGGTACATGCAAATGGCCAGCAGGGCTAACTGAGTTGCAATCCTGTGTGCAGAAGCCGAATGAAACTTTGAGGGATTATATCCAGAGGTGGATCACATTGCATCACACGGTGGAGAACGTGTCAGACCACCAAGCAGTTTGCGCCTTCAAAGAAGGTGTCAAGTATCGAGAGTTGAATCTGAAGTTTGGTCGGACCGGGGATATGTCTCTGAGTCGAATGATGGAAACCGCCACCAAGTATGCTAATGGTGAGGAAGAGGATCGGCTCCGGAGTGGCAAGCACAAAACAGTCGCCCATGAAACCGGAGGAGGAAACTCCAGTCGGAAGCAGAAGCGCAAAGCCGAGCCAGCTGCTCCTGGTGAAGCCTTAGCCGTGACTCAAGGAAAATTCAAGGGGAAGCCCAAGGGGCCATGGAACCCTAAGAAGGTAAAAGATCAAGATGGAAATGATGTGTTGGATTCGCCGTGCCACATTCACACCAAAAAAGATGAGGAGGGTAATTTCATTTATCCTAAGCATACCACTCGACAGTGCCGACTCCTGATCCAGCAGTTCTGAGAGAAATAGCCCAAGGAAAAGGAGAAGGAGTCGGACAAAGTTGAAGATAAGGAAGAAGACGATGATGGTTATCCCCACGTCAATTCCACTCTGATGATTTTTGCTGATGTTGAGAGCAAAAGTCGATTGAAAGTCATCAACCGAGAAGTGAACATGGTCGCTCCGGCGACTCCCAGTTATTTGAAGTGGTCCCAGACCGCCATTACATTCGACCAGTCGGATCACCCGACACACATAGCCACCCCCGGGAGGCAAGCATTGGTGGTCGACCCAATCGTTGAAGGCACTCAGTTGACTAAGGTCCTGATGGATGGTGGCAGTGGCCTGAATATACTGTATGCGGAGACCTTGAAGGGAATGGGCATCCCGATGTCTAGACTAAGTGAAAGCCATATGAGTTTCCATGGAGTTATTCCTGGCAAGAAGGCTGAGTCACTCGGCCAGATCGCCCTTGATGTGGTTTTCGGTGATTCCAAGAATTACCGCAAAGAAAAGTTGACGTTTGAAGTCGTGGATTTCCAGAGTGCTTATCATGCTATACTGGGCAGGCCAGCTTATGCGCGTTTTATGGCTTGACCATGTTACGTGCACCTCAAATTGAAGATGCCTGGTCCTAGAGGAGTGATCACTATCACTGGCAATCGGAAGAAGGCAGAAGAGTGCTTGCAGAAGGGCTCGAAGATCGCCGATGCACAAATGGCAGTAGTGGAATTGCAGGAATACCAAAAAACCGCAGATCCGAGTGATTTGCTGCGAGCCAAGAAGCCCGCCACAGATTCTGCATTTCAGTCGTCTGGTGAAACGAAGCCGATTCATATTCACCCGATTTATCCCAATGCTGCTCCGACTCACATTTCGACGACACTCGACGCCAAATAGGAAGAAGCGCTCATCCAGTTCCTCCGTGGGAACTTGGACATCTTTGCATGGAAACCATCTGACATGCCGGGTGTTCCCAGGGGACTGGCTGAGCACCGTTTGCGAGTCGACCCAAAAGTGAAACCAGTTAAGGAACATCTTCGACGGTCCGCCGTACAGAAGAGAAAAGCAATTGGTGAAGAAGTGGCTCGACTCCTGGCAGCTGAGTTCATCCGAGAGATTTACCACTCCGACTGGCTAGCCAATGTTGTTATGGTCCCGAAGAAGGACGACTCACTTCGCATGTGCATTGACTTCAAGCATATCAATCGGGCCTGCCCGAAATATCACTTTCCTCTCCCCCGCATCGACCAAATAGTTGACTCGACAGTGGGGTGTGAGCGCTTGTCCTTTTTGGACGCTTATTCTGGGTATCATCAGATCCGACTGTATGGTCCCGATGAGAGCAAAACAGCTTTCATCAACACATTTGGATGCTTCCGTTATGTCACCATGCCATTCGGTCTGAAGAATGCTGGAGCCACATTCATGAGGATGATCCAGAAGTGTTTACTCACTCAAATCAGTCGGAATGTGGAAGCATACATGGATGACATTGTGGTCAAGTCATGCAAAGGTTCCGACCTGTTGGCTGACCTTGCTGATACTTTTGCCAACCTCAGGAGGTATGATATCAAGCTTAATCCATCAAAGTGCACATTCGTTGTTCCGGGTGGAAAATTACTCGGCTTCCTCGTTTCCGAACGAGGAATCGACGCTAACCCAGAGAAAGTTGGTGCCATACTCCGAATGAAATGCCCAGTGCGTGTGCACGATGTCCAGAAGCTTACAGGTTGTTTGGCCGCCTTAAATCGATTCATTTCTCTCCTCGGTGAAAAGGCATTGCCTCTTTACCGACTGATGAAGAAGTTTGATAAGTTAGAGTGGACTCCTGAAGCTGATGCAGCGTTTGCAGAGCTCAAAGCCCTGCTTTCAACCCAGCCGGTGCTTGCTGCTCCAATCAGCAAAGAGCCTTTACTGCTTTACATTGCAGCCACTGGACAAGTTGTCAGTACAGTACTTACGGTCGAGCGGGAAGAAGAAGGAAAAGCCTATAAGGTTCAACGCCCAATATAGTATGTTTCTGAAGTTCTGACTCCGTCAAAGCAGAGATATCCATACTATCAGAAGCTTGTTCATAGGATTTACATGACCACGAAGAAGGTTGCACACTATTTCTCTGACCACTCTGTTACAGTCGTCAGCGACGCTCCATTGTCAGAGATTCTACATAACAGAGATGCAACCGGTCGAGTGGCAAAGTGGGCGATTGAACTCCTTCCCTTAGATATCAAGTTTGAGGCAAAGAAATCTATGAAGTCCCAAGCAATAGTAGATTTCCTCGCCAAGTGGATTGAACAGCAACAGCCGACTCAAGTTCACTCGGAGCATTGGACCATGTTCTTTGATGGTTCCAAGATGCTGAATGGTTCTGGTGCTGGGGTGGTGCTTGTATCCCCCCGAGGAGACAAACTCAGATATGTTCTACAGATTCACTTTGATTCCTCCAATAACGAAGCGGAATACGAAGCACTCTTATATGGGTTACGTATGGCCATTTCACTCGGCGTCCGTCGCCTCATGGTCTACGGCGACTCAGATTTGGTGGTCAATCATGTGATGAAAGAATGGGACGTCAGAAGCCTAGCTATGACTGGTTACTGCAACGTGGTGAGGAAGTTGGAAAAGAAGTTTGAGGGGTTAGAGCTCCACCATATACCCCGACAGAAAAATCAAGCAGCCGATGATTTAGCAAAGATAGGTTCCAAGAGAGAAGCCATTCCCAGCAATGTGTTTTTGGAACACATCCATACACCTTCAGTTCAAGAATATCCTTTCACTGAAGAACCCCCGCAGCCTAAGAGTGCCACAGATTCGACTGAAGTCAAAGTCCCATCCATGGTCGACCTGATCATGGAGGTTTTGGTCATCACTCCCGACTGGAGAGTGCCGTACATTGCGTATATCCTGAGGAAAGAACTCCCAGAGGATGAAGAAGAGGCTCGGCAGATCATCCGTCGATCCAAAGCCTTTACTGTGATAAGAGGACAGCTGTTCAGAGAAAGTGTGACTGGAGTCAGCCAGAAATGCATAATGCCAGAAGAAGGTCGAGTGATCCTCAATGATATCCACTCGGGGACCTGTGGTCACCATGCGTCCTCTCGGACCATTGCGGCCAAAGCATACCGAGCTGGATTTTATTGGCCACGAGCAAACGAAATGGCGAAAGATATAGTAGACAAATGTGAAGGCTGTCAGTTTTACTCCAATATGTCCCACAAACCTGCATCAGCCCTGAAGACCATTCCACTCGTCTGGCCATTTGCTGTTTGGGGACTGGATATGGTTGGACCGCTGAGGACTGGTAGAATCCGCTTCACCCATGTGCTCGTAGCAGTCGACAAATTTACCAAATGGATTGAGGCTAAGCCTATCAAGAATCTGGAAGCCAGTACTGCTGTCAGTTTCATCAGAGAGTTGACATTCAGATATGGGGTTCCGCACAGCATCATCACTGACAACGGGTCGAACTTCGATTCTGATGAGTTCAGAGCTTTTTGCGCCTCCCAAGGCACACGAGTCGACTATGCTTTAGTCGCCCACCCCCAGTCGAATGGACAAGCAGAAAGAGCAAATGGCTTGATTCTCAAAGGACTGAAACCCCGACTGATGCGTGATCTCAAGCACGCAGCAGGCGCCTGGGTCGATGAACTTCCGTCAGTTCTTTTGGGACTGAGGACAACTCCCAATCGGTCGACTGGCCGAACTCCATTCTTCTTGGTTTATGGAGCTGAAGCTGTTCTACCGAGTGACCTACTTCACAATGCACCCCGAGTCGAGCTCTTCTCCGAAGATGAAGCAGAATAGGCTCGGCAGGACGCATTCGATCTCTTGGAAGAGGAAAGGGAGATGGCCCTAATTCGGTCGACCATTTATCAGCAAAACATGCATCGATTCCATGCCAGAAACGTGAGCGGCCGAGCCTTTCAAGAGGGAGACTTGGTGCTTCGAGTGGATCAGCAGAAACCACACAAGCTCGCCCCTGCTTGGGAAGGTCCCTTCATTGTTACCAGAGTTCTCCAAAATGGAGCATACCATCTTGACAATGTCGAGCATCAGAGAGATGAGCCACGGGCTTGGAATGCGGAGCTGCTCCGCCCCTTGTATACTTAAGTACTCAGTCGAATGAGATGTAATAAGAAATACCTTTGTAGTTTGTTTATCAAAGACAAGAGCTTTACAGTCTCCTTAAAACGATTGTTGTTACTTTTTTATCTGAAATCCCCCAGTGGGTGACTTAGCCGCGAATCCGTTTCGCCTAAGTTTGAAAAATCCTACCGACTGGTGAGCCAGCCTTCCACTCGGGGGCTTAGATGCAGTCCAGTACTCGCCTATGTTTGAAAAATCCTACCGAGTGGTGAGCCAGCCTTCCACTCGGGGGCTTAGCTGCAGTCCAGTACTTGCCTAAGTTCGAAAAATCCTACCGAGTGGTGAGCCAGCCTTCCACTCGGGGGCTTAGATGCAGTCCAGTACTCTCCTAAGTTCGAAAAATCCTACCGAGTGGTGAGCCAGCCTTCCACTCGGGGGGTTAGCTGCAGTCCAATACTCGCCTAAGTTTGAAAAATCCTACCGAGTGGTGAGCCAGCCTTCCACTCGGGGGCTTAGCTGCAGGCCAGTACTCGCCTAAGTTCGAAAAATCCTACCGAGTGGTGATCCAGCCTTCCACTCGGGGGCTTAGCTGCAGCCCAGTACTCGCCTAAGTTTGAAAAATCCTACCGAGTGGTGAGCCAGCCTTCCACTCGGGGGCTTAGCTGCAGTCCAGTACTCGCCTAAGTTCGGAAAATCCTACCGAGTGGTGAGCCAGCCTTCCACTCGGGGGCTTAGATGCAGTCCAGTACTCGCCTATGTTTGAAAAATCCTACCGAGTGGTGAGCCAGCCTTTCACTCGGGGGCTTAGCTGCAGTCCAGTACTTGCCTAAGTTCGAAAAATCCTACCGAGTGGTGAGCCAGCCTTCCACTCGGGGGCTTAGCTGCAGTCCAGTACTCTCCTAAGTTCGAAAAATCCTACCGAGTGGTGAGCCAGCCTTCCACTCGGGGGCTTAGTTGCAGTCCAGTACTCGGCTAAGTTTGAAAAATCCTACCGAGTGGGGAGCAATCCTCCCACTCAGAGGCTTAGCTGCGGTCCAGTACACGCCTAAGTTTAAAAAACCCTACCGAGTGGAAAGCACCCTCCCACTCGGGGGCTTAGCTGTAGTCCAGTACTCGCCTAAGTTTGAAAAATCCTACCGAGTGGAGAGCAATCCTCCCACTCGGAGGCTTAGCTGCAGTGCAGTACTCGCCTAAGTTTGAAAAATCCTATCGAGTGGAGAGCAACCCTCCCACTCGGAGGCTTAGCTGCAGTCCAGTACTCGCCTAAGTTTGTAACATATCCCTATCCGCGAGGACGACGAGGTGCAGGTCGACTGCAACCTTCTGCTTCGGAGCTGCGCCACAAATACAATGTGCGCTCCATCCCTATCCGCAAGGACGATGAGGTGCAGGTCGACTGCAATCTTCTCTTCGGAGCTGCGCCACAAGTATAACGTGCGTTCCGTCCTTATCCGCAAGGACAACGAGGTGCAGGTCGACTGCAACCTTCTCTTCGGAGCTGCGCCACAAGTATAACATGCGCTCCATCGCTATCCGCAAAGACGACGAGGTGCGGGTCGACTGCAATGCGTGCTGCATCCCTATCCGCAAAGACGATGAAGTGCATGTCGACTGGTGTTTCCACCTCAGAGCTGCATCTCAAGCACAAAGGTTATTCCGAGCGAAGAACAAATTCCACTCGAAGGCAAACGCAAGACTATTCGGAAATAAACCAAGTTCGGATAAATCCTAAAGTTCCAGACGACGGATCAAAAGTATTCGAGCATCAAGCCCAAAGAAGTTTAACGGTTACACAATCACTCGGCATTCCGAGGCAAATAAAGGTGGAGCATAATGTTTTTCGGTCACGCATCCGGAGAAGGAGTGGCTGGGTCGCAGAAACTGTCAATGTCTATGCTGTCTGCAATACGAGTGGCGGCATCAAGGAAAGTGTCCATGAAGGATTGGAAAGTGTGTCTCTTTGTGTTAGCAACCTTGAGTTCCGCCAGCTTGTCTTCTCTGTCGTCTTTGCAGTGCACTCGGACCGAGGACAACGCGACATCAGCGCCACAGCGAGCGGATGACTTCCTCGGGCATCTGATTCAGTCGAGCCATCAGGGACTCAAGATCTTGAGATAGTTCAGCCTGAGGCCAGAGTTCAGCATCAACCCGAGTCATCGCAGCTTTCAGGCGAGCAAGATAAGCAACCGCGCTGTCCATGCGAGATTCCAACCGCAGCACATTCATCGCAACATCATCCTTGACTGGACAGTTTATGGGATCAAGACCCGTCTCGACCCGCCTAGTTTCTACTTCGAAGTCCTGGCAAAATTCTGCACAGTCGAGTAAATGGTGAGTCGACGGTTTAATTAGATTTGACAGTCGATGGAAATAAGACAGATTAATCAGTACCTTCAAGTTTTAAGACCATCTTTGCAGCAAGCTGGCCCAGATAAGACTCCAGCTCGCCATTCTTGGCCCTGAGACTCCCAAGCTCGTCAGACAGTTTGTCCTTGTCCTTCTTTAGTCGCTCGAGCTCTCGATTGGTGTCAGAAACAGCAGTCTTCAGCTTGGAATTCTCTTCTTCTAACTTGCCGACTGAAGCGAGCTTCTTGTCAACAAGTGATGTTTTCTCTCGCGCTTCCTTCTGTGCCGCAGCAAGATCCAGATCCTTCTTCTCCAAAGCCTACTTCATTTTCTCTAAAGAAACAACATTCTTCAGACGGGCTTGGAGTTGGTGGTTTTCACTACATACATCTGCTCGAGTGGAGTCACTCGGTTCAAAAAATAAAAATAAAAAGTTCCAACAGTGGGATATACAGTTGGCGATTGGTTACCTCCCATGGCAGCTACTTCATCACGAGCGGTCTTGAGATTCTTCTTGGCCAATTCCAGATCAATGTTGAGGCTGATTTGCTATTTATTCATTATAGAAAGCTGAACCCCAAGATCACAAGATTTCTGCAGTTAAAACCATATCAGTCAACTGAGGTAAAAAGACATCACAATGATAGCTACTCTAAGACTACCACCGAATCAAACATTCAACGGCAGTCTCGGGGACTACACCCAGTGGGTGCACTTAGCGTGCCCCCACTGAATTTTTTTAAAAGAAGAGGGAGGTTCAGGTTCTTAGACCAGAGTCAACTACCAGCAGCCAACTTTGGTCTCGGGGACTACACCCAGTGGGTGCACTCAGCGTGCCCCCACTGGTTTTGGTTCCACTCGGCGTGGTCTGCCCAGCTCGAGTTGCAAAAAAAAATTCCTATTCTTAGACCACAGTCGACTGCCCGCAGTCAACTATGGTCTCGGGGACTACACCCAGTGGGTGCACTCAGCGTGCCCCCACTAGTGCAAAGATCCAGCTCAAATCGAGACAAAGAGACATACAATTTCAAAGCAGCCACACCCCAGTGGGTGACCAGACAAGAAATATGGTCGATCGGAAGTCAACTAACCTGGACATTGGCTTGTAGAGCGGCTCCGGCGTTGAAGACTACCTGACTAGCCTCATGCACCACTTTCACTTGCTCCTTCACAAGATACAACTGAAGAAGAGCTTCCTTGGCAGCAGCCGGTGGATCGTCCGGAGTTTGATATGCAGTGAAAAGTGATGGAGGGAGAGCAATCAAAGCACCCGCCGAATCTGAAGCATGGAGTTGTTTTGGCACAGTAGAAGTCTAAGCAGTTGATCCTGATGGGCAATCAGTCGACAGCGAAACAGCGAAGGTGACGTTGGTTCGAGCCGGATCTGTCGATCGCTCGACTGCCGTCCCAGGCGTGTCGAGCGAGGAACCTGGACTTCAGGCGCCTTCCCGCAAAGTTCCTTGTCCTTCCTCCTCCTCCCTCTCAGCAGCACTTCTTTTTCATCGTCCAGGAGCACAACAACGTCTCGTGGAACTGCAATAAACAGACAAAGTCATAAGGATAACTGGCAAACCATCCAATCTACCAAATAAATTCAAATCGCGCAGACTAACTGGCTTTGGAGGTAACAGCGTTGTCGGTTTCCTCGTCGCCTGGAGTCTTGTCAATGTCCATATCAGTCGCCGCTGAGGTCGGGCTATGAAAGTTCATCATCCACTCGGTCAGAACAAGAAAACCAATCGGAACAAGAAAACACAAGAAAAGCGTTTACCTAGAGGCAACAGGGACGTCCATCTTGATTCTAGGCAAGGTCTTCCGAGCCTTCGAAGGATTAATTTTGGGCTGCTTGGTGACCTTCTCAGCCAATTCTGGAGCCGAAGACCGAGCACGCGGAGTACATCCACATGGAGTGGTCACGAGCTTGGAGAGGTTGGATCCGCCGACTGAGGAACACCTCGAGCAGGTCCATGCCGGTGACACCTTGGTTGATCAGTTGGACTACTTTTCTCGACTAGCATGCCTGTCTCTGCCTTCTCCACAGCAGTCACTTTTAATGAAGATGGAGTTTGAACACGGTCAAAAGAGAAAGGGGGGAGCCCGGTCGACTGGCCTGGGGTCGCGATATCCTGGCAGTAGAACCAGGTCGACTGCCAGCCCCTGGCCGACTCCGGAAGAGTCATCAAAGGGAAAGAACTCCTTTTCCTCTTCTGAATACCCAGACCCCCACACATCTGGATAACATGGGTCTTCTCGTCGTTCGAGTTCGGTTTCTTCACAGTTTGGGATCGGATGGTAAAGATGTGCTTAAAAAGACCCCAGTGCGGTCGGCACCCCAGGAAATTATCAAACATGGACACGAATGCAGCAAGATATGTGATAGTATTGGGAGTAAAATGGTGGAGTTGGGCACCAAAGAAATTCCGGAAACCTCGAAAGAAGGGATGCGGTGGAAGCGAGAAGCGGCGATCGACATGAGTGGTGAGCAGAACACACTCACCCGGTCGTGGCTGCGGCTCCGTTTCCCCCTTCGGCAGACGCGCAGACTTATGGACGATCAGCCCTAACTCGGCCATATCGTCCAAATCCTCCTGCCAAAGTGAAGATCGGATCCAGTCTCCTTGGATCCAACCCGACGGCAACCCCGAGCGCGATGAAGACCCCCAACTCATCTTCTTGTTCTTCGCCGCCCCCGTCGCCTTCTTCGCACGCTCTAGCGCCGCCGTTTTCTCCTTCCCCATGGTGGTGGAGCGACGGATTCGAGAATGGAGGGGCTGGACGAAGTGGAGATGCGGGGAGAGGAAGAAGGGAAATGGACGCGCATACTGCAGGCGCCTCGGCCTCGCCGCTTTTAAAGGCCTACTTCCGAGTGGCTGACGCGTGGGCCCAAGCGATCCTGTCAAATCCCCCAACAGTTGCACACGGGATATGTGGCGAAAAAGGTGGCGCGGAAATCGAAACGTCCCATTTATTTTCTCCACATGCCGCAGAGCGCTTTGCCTGGCGCGCTTCCACCAAAAATTCGAATCCCGCGAAATCCGGGATCCTTTACAACCATCACGCCAAAGATTTCATGTCAGAGACATCACTACTAGGAAAAGGGCTATAGATGGAATGGCCACTAATGGCGCACCAGACATGTGCTGCACCATTGCTATATAGCAATGCGCACCATGTGCTGGTGCGCCAATAGTGTGAAAGACGACACTAATGGCGCACCAGAAAAACGGTGCGCCATTAGTAACAAATTTTAATTTTTTTATTTTGCCAGACATACTAATTGCGCACCAGGACACAGTGCGCCATTACTAGTTGTAACTAGTAATGGCGCACCAGCAACATAGTGCGCCACTAAAATATTTTTTTTATTTTTTACTTTTTTGCAAAACTACTAATGGCGCACCTGGTGCAGTGCGCCATTACTAGTTTAAGCTAGTAATGGCGCACTGCTACCCGTGCGCCATTAGTGTATATTTCATGGACACTTGATCTCGATCCCCCTTCCATCTCGATCGCTATCCCACCTCGCCAGATCCGGTCCCCCTCGCCGCCGAGCACCCCCGGCACCCTCTAGCCCGCTCCACCGGGCGCTGCCGCCGACCCCCCGCACCCTCCCCCGCTCCACCGCCGCCGACGACCCACCGCACCCTAGCTCCCCTGCTCCACCGCCGCCGACGACCCACCGCACCCTCCCCGGCCCGCTCCACCGCCGCCGACGACCCCCCGCACCCTAGCTCCCCTGCTCCACCGCCGCCGACGACCCACCGCACCCTCCCTGGCCCGCTCCACCGCCGCCGACGCCCCCTCGGCCGCACCCTCCGCGGCCCGCTCCACCGCCGCCGACGCCCCCCGGCCGCACCCTCCCCGGCCCGCTCCACCGCCGTCGACGACCCCCCGGCCCGCACACTCCCCGGCCCGCTCCACCGCTGCCGACGACCCACCGCACCCTCCCCGGCCCGCTCCACCGCCGCCGCCGACCCCCCGCACCCTCCCCCGCTCCACCGCCGCCGACGACCCACCGCACCCTCCCCGGCCCGCTCCACCGCCGCCGACGACCCCCCGCACCCTCCCCGGCCCGCTCCACCGTCACAAATTATTACTGTTTTTGTAAAAAAATGTTACTGTTTCATATTCATATTCATTTTCTAAAAAATTTATTAGATGCAACAAAAAATAATAAAAAAATTACTTATGGCGCACCTATGGCTGGTGCGCCATTGCTACATAAATTTTTTTTACTAATCGCGCACCCGTCGGGGGTGCGCCATTGCTATGTAAAAAAACATTCTAATGGCGCACCGCTTCGGGGTGCGCCATTAGTAAGTTTCCCCCCTTAGCTAATTCCTCCCCTCTCCCTCGCCAGTGTCCACCCGCGCGCTCACCTGACCCACGACGCCGCCACCCCGACCCCCGCAGGACTCCACCCCCGTCGCCCCCGCGCCCCCGTACCGCCCACCACTTCAGCTCCACCACGCCGCCGCCCCCGCCCCCGCGCCGCCGCCCCCGCGCCCTCCCCCGCGCAGCCATCCCTTCGACGCCGCCGCCGACCCCAACCCCAACCCCGACCCAGACCCCTCCGGCGACCGGTCGCGCCCGCCCAGGTACCTCTCCTCCTTCCTCCTTCCTCCTTGTCCATCACTGTGCTGCCGGCTCGAGCAAGAGCGGTGCACGCCATCAAGGATTTTGGTGAGCTTTAGAAAGATTGGAACATGCTCCAGATATTGAAGGCAAAGTCCAGCCAACGTTCTAGCAATGCTGCTACACACGGCCACGTTGCCGATGAGATTAGGAGCTCCTGCCTTGCCAATCATAAACTGGAGATATAGCAGGAGAGTAAAAATAAAGATGCTCTGTAAGTTCTGGAATTTTGAGAAACAGTACCCCGTGTTTGCAGTTTATACTAGTACAGTACAGTTAATGCAGCAATTTTCCGAACGGAGATGGAACAGAAGGGTTTCTGTGTGTGTGTGTGTGTGTGTGTGTGTTTCATTTTTATTCTCATGAAAGTATATGCTTGATTCGAGTTTTTCCTTTGTGTGATCAAGTATCGACTCTGCATCCGCCTGGCCCTTTCTTCTGCACTGGTACGTGCTGCGTCTAGCTGTCAGCTGGTACGGAAGAACTTGTTTTGATTTTAAAAGCTAGAGAAGAAGACTTGTAACGATCTAAAAGGCGGCGGACAATGTAGAGCGATATGACCACTGATGGCATCGAGACGCTGGAATTCTTGTTGAAGAATCTGTCAATGAGTGATAACATCCATGTTATGTTATCAGGCATCTCCAGCAGCACCTCTGAGCAATTTGCTCCACTTGTTCATGCAAGCTAGTAAAACTGTTGTTCTTCTTCATGCTCGTGATAATCTGCAGATTCAAGTTGTGGCAAAAAAATGTTCTGTCTATTTACAGTGTGGAGTATACAGTTATTACAGTGTCAATGTTGATGATTTACAGTGTGGAGTAGTCATATTTTTCTTTGAAATCTAAGTGCAATTTCTCTGTCTTGTTGCTAACTGAATTTACAGTACTAAGTGGTCTCTAATTCTGCAGTATTTATGTTCATGACTTTACTGAACTATGTTGTCTTTTCTAACAGTGCCTTCATTTAAATAGTTATATTTTAGCTTCATGGTTCTGTGTAATTTGTGCCTTGATTTTCTGTCATCTCTGAATTTTGTTGTTCCTGTGCTTGCTACTCCTTAATTCACACATGTACAGGAGGTACAAGAGGTTAAATTGAATCTAACCCTCCAATGTTATATGTTTTGAACTCCTTCCTGAAATCCCTTCTATTATTTTTATCCCAAACAAGTACCCAGGTTTATAAAGATCTAGTGAGCATTGCCAGTGTTGGGGAGGGAGTGATCTGAAAAATTGGTTTATGTGACTCATCCTCATTAACTTTGCTCTCTAACCTTTTTTACAGTACAAATAAATTGTTCCTTCTTCTGTATTTGACCACTGTTTATTGTGGTTTTGATTTTGTTACAGTGTTCTCAAGTATAACAACATAGTGGGATCATTTGTCAACATAGTGGGATCATTTTGCAGATTCCAGCAAACAACATAGTGGGATCATTTGTCAAGGCCAGCATCGGAGTGCTAATTTACAGGTATAAATAGATAAAAGATTCAGAGTGTAGCTCTTTGTGCTCCCTGCATCCTTTTTCTGAGCTGTTTGTGCTCCCTGCATCTTTCGGCTCTCATTTTCAGTGGAGTTGTTGAATTATATGCTCTTATTGGACATGTTTTACGTGTTGATCCATCAATTGCTAGTTTGCTGGGTTTTGTCTGCGACCATCGTGTCGTGATGATTTTGCAGGTACCCCGAGAGGCCCTTGAGTTTGCCGGAATGTCGATTAACTTCCGTTCCGGCAAATTCGGGTACTCCATATGTCCTATTTTCAGCAAAGGTCATGCTGAAATTTTCCGTGAATTTTAGCATGACTTTGCTAAAAATAGGACATATGGGGCACTTCCGACTAATGCATGGGCCGGGGTATCTTAGTACTTAATTAAGTAGGATCAACTGCCTCTTGTGTTATTCATATAGAAGTGTGATATCTACTCATAGTTATTACTAATGTCAGTTGCTCGTCATCGATAAACCCTAATCTGGTAGGATGACCTACTAAAAAAGCCCATACCACATATTCTATTTGGATGGGCGTGTTTTCACCACACTGTGGATTATCTTATTGGACCCAACAGAGATGATGTAGTTTTGAATTATGAACATAGGAAATGTCGTCATCGGACGACGAAAGTCTCTCGGGGGAGTGCGACTGGTGCCACGACGGTCGAGGTCTGTGCGACAGGCCTCACCTGGACGATGATCGGCGCTTCAGCATTAAGCTCGAGGAGACCTTCGAAGTTGAAACGGTACGCAACGACGACAAGTGTTTTTTTCATAATTAAGCATGACTTCAACTATTCCAACGTGTAATTTCATCTTTTACAATTCGAGTATAGTTTATCCCATGCCATGCAAGACGCTATGTCTTGGAGAGGATGGATTTTGAAGATCATGAAAATTTTGAAACGAAGAAAATTCACCTAAGGACACATCATGATGTGGATTTTGAAGTAAATCTGTATAATGCTGAGAGCGTAACCCATTTTGGTTGCAAAAATTGGGAAGCATTTTGCAAGATGTATGGTTTTGATGAGGGTATGCTTGTCACCATGGATCTTGGTGATCCTGGCATCGACCAAGACAATATGGACATTTGGGTCCTTGTTGATACGCCTCCAGTTCTACCGCTATGTGAGTTTCTCAAACATAGTTAATTATTAACTAATCTATATTGTTTATTTCAAAATAGTTGACAACTTATTTCCATTGACAGCTTATTTTGATTGTTCAAAAAATGTGCGGAAAATGGTAGACAAAACCCACTACACCGATGGCTCCGAGTTAACTTATCAGGAGAAAAATCATCTGGTCGGATTTTGTACTGATCTTGAGAATTACAATATCTACAATCAAACTCCTCAACATTATGGTCAATACGTGCCACTAGTGCACGTGTTGAACTACGGTAACTACCATGGAGATACCCTGGTAAGATTTTGTACTATTACGACATCCGTGCATCTTTTGCATACTTCTAAAACTAGTACATCATTGCTAACTATGAAGTTATTACTATGTTTTTCAACAGAGAATCCCAGAGGATTGTGTGCCTCATTTGATGTATCAGAATGGCAGCCTTCAAGTTTTGAACTTATATCCAGGTCATCCTACAAATCTCAACTGTCCATACCGGATTTCTAGAAGAAGTGGAGACATGCTAATCAGAGAATGGAAAAAATGTATGGACAGTCGTAAGGAGGTTCTTGGAAGCAAAAGGAAGCGCCGCGCAAGAATTGGAGACAGGATGATCTCCATTCTCCATAATGGAGAGTCAGGGTCTATATTGTTTTATGCTATTTTACCTTAAATAGGGTATTTTAGGTCCTGCCTAATACTGATGATCATGTGCTAAGAACAATTAAGTAGGGTTGGTTCGATGACTATCAGGATGATGATCGTATGACTTGTTATTAATAACGAGTAGAAGTAGTATGATGATGATTAGTAGGACTTGTTAGGATTAGTATTAATTTGGACAAACTCGCTACTCGTGGTCTCGAGACTTGTAATGTTCTATCTTTGTTCGGTCTTTTGATTTCGGAGACTAATATGATGAATTGTATTCGGAGACTAATCTTCTATTGTATTCGATGAATCTGCTGTTGCTGTGTGGTGCTGTTTATATTCTGTCCAATAATATATTTTGTAATCTGTGCAAATATCAGAAAGAAAAAATTTTTTTCCCTAATATACCTACTAATGGCGCATCACCCAGACGTGCGCCATTAGTATGCCAAAGGATACTAATGGCGCATCGCCGACCAGTGCGCCATTAGTATGGCAAAGCACATGCCCACTGGGAGGCATACTAATGCCGCACCGGGGCCTATACTAATGGCGCACTGCCTGGTGCGCCATTAGAGTACCAGATACTAATGGCGCACCAGCGTTGCGCCATTAGTAAAAATTACTAGTGGCGTGATGCTAGTGGCACACCAGTAGTGCGCCATTAGTAGGCAAAATTGGTGCGCCACTAGTAAGCCTTTTTCTAGTAGTGCATCACTCGACAGATGACGTTGTATAAACCAGTCGACAATCTCTGAATCGATCAAGGCGACTGAAACAAAGCTGAAGTTCTAACAACTGGCCTCCACTTGGAGATAAAGACAAGTCACAGCAAGAGTAAAAGCAAGGTCAACTTCATCCTTCTTTTTCACTCAAACCTCAATCCATTCAGGGGCTAATGATGAGGACACTAACCTGGGGTAGGGTAATAGACCTGACCTATACGTCCTACCTAAGGTCCTTGTCCTAAGAGCAAATGAATTCAAGAATCAGAAGAAGGGGTCCAACAAAGACGTCGAGTGAAGTCCACTCGACCTACCATTCACTCGGAGACCCCTCTTTACCCAGGTCACTAGACCATCAAACCACTCGACATATAAGAAGACCTAAAGCCGCTCTGCGCAGCAACGGTCGGGCATTTACTCATACATTTAATGATCATTTGTAGCACTTCATTGCAGGCGTTACCTGTAACGCCACCTCTTTATGTACATTGAATCCTATGTAACAGAGGGGAGCTGGGGTCCTGGCGCACTGTATATAAGCCACCCCCTCCTCTGGGACAAGGGTTGGCATGTTGGGGAACGTAGTAATTTCAAAAAATGTCCTACGCACACGCAAGATCATGGTGATGCATAGCAACGAGAGGGGAGAGTGTTGTCCACGTACCCTCGTAGACCGACAGCAGAAGCGTTATCACAACGCGGTTGATGTAGTCGTACGTCTTCACGATCCGACCGATCAAGTACCGAACGCACGGCACCTCCGAAGTTCTACACACGTTCAGCTCGATGACGTCCCTCGAACTCCGATCCAGCCGAGTGTTGAGGGAGAGTTTCGTCAGCACGACGGCGCGGTGACGATGATGATGTTCCACCGACGCAGGGCTTCGCCTAAGCTCCGCAACGGTATTATCGAGGTGTAATCTGGTGGAGGGGGGCACCGCACACGGCTAAAATATCGTATATCAAGTGTGTCTTTAGGTGCCCCCCTGCCCCCGTATATAAAGGAGCAAGGGAGGAGGAGGCCGGCCCTAGAAGGGGGCGCACCAAGTGTGGAGTCCTACTAGGACTCCGTAGTCCTAGTAGGATTCCACCTCCCATATGGAATTGGAAAAGAGGAAGGGAAAAAGAGAAGGAAGGAAGGGGGCGCCCCCCTTCCCTAGTCCAATTCGGACCAGACCAAGGGGAGGGGTGCGGCCACCCTTGCAGCCCTTTTCCTTCTTTCCCGTATGGCCAAATAAGGCCCAATACGTATTCCCGTAACTCTCCGGTACTCCGAAAAATACCCGAATCACTCGGAACCTTTCCGAAGTCCGAATACAGTCGTCCAATATATCGATCTTTACGTCTCGGCCATTTCGAGACTCCTCGTCATGTCCCCGATCTCATCCGGGACTACGAACTCCTTCGGTACATCAACATACATAAACTCATAATAAAACTGTCATCGTAACTTTAAGCGTGCGGACCCTTTGGGTTCGAGAACTATGTAGACATGACCGAGACACCTCTCCGGTCAATAACCAATAGCGGGACCTGGATGCCCATATTGGCTCCCACATATTCTACGAAGATCTTTATCGGTCAGACCGCATAACAACATACGTTGTTCCCTTTGTCATCGGTATGTTACTTGCCCGAGATTCGATCGTCGGTATCTCGATACCTAGTTCAATCTCGTTACCGGCAAGTCTCTTTACTCGTTCCGTAATACATCATCCCGCAACTAACTCATTAGTCACAATGCTTGCAAGGCTTATAGTGATGTACATTACCGAGTGGGCCCAGAGATACCTCTCCGACAATCGGAGTGACAAATCCTAATCTCGAAACACGCCAACCCAACAAGTACCTTTGGAGACACCTGTAGAGCACCTTTATAATCACCCAGTTACGTTGTGACGTTTGGTAGCACACAAAGTGTTCCTCCGGTAAACGGGAGTTGCATAATCTCATAGTCATAGGAACATGTATAAGTCATGAAGAAAGCAATAGCAACATACTAAACGATCGGGTGCTAAGCTAACCGAATGGGTCAAGTCAATCACGTCATTCTCCTAATGAGGTGATCTCGTCAATCAAATGACAACTCATGTCTATGGCTAGGAAACATAACCATCTTTGATTAACGAGCTAGTCAAGTAGAGGCATACTAGTGACACTCTGTTTGTCTATGTATTCACACATGTATTATGTTTCCGGTTAATACAATTCTAGCATGAATAATAAACATTTATCATGATATAAGGAAATATATATTACTTTATTATTGCCTCTAGGGCATATTTCCTTCAGTCTCCCACTTGCACTAGAGTCAATAATCTAGTTCACATCACCATGTGATTTAACATCAATAATTCACATCACCATGTGATTAACACCCATAGTTCACATCTCTATGTGACCAACACTCAAAGGGTTTACTAGAGTCAATAATCTAGTTCACATCGCTATGTGATTAACACCCAAAGAGTACTAAGGTGTGATCATGTTTTGATTGTGAGATAATTTTAGTCAACGGGTCTGTCACATTCAGATCCGTAAGTATTTTGCAAATTTCTATGTCTACAATGCTCTGCACGGAGCTACTCTAGCTAATTGCTCCCACTTTCAATATGTATCTAGACCGAGACTTAGAGTCATCTAGATTAGTGTCAAAACTTGCATCGATGTAACCCTTTACGACGAACCTTTTGTCACTTCCATAATCGAGAAACATATCCTTATTCCACTAAGGATAATTTTGACCGCTGTCCAGTGATCTACTCCTAGATCACTATTGTACTCCCTTGCCTAAATCAGTGTAGGGTATACAATAGATCTGGCACACAGCATGGCATACTTTATAGAACCTATGGCCAAGGCATAGGGAATGACTTTCATTCTCTTTCTATCTTTTGCCGTGGTCGGGATTTGAGTCTTTACTCAATTTCACACCTTGTTACACAGGCAAGAACTTTTTCTTTGACTGTTCTATTTTTGAACTACTTCAAAATCTTGTTAAGGTATGTACTCATTGAAAAAACTTATCAAGCGTCTTGATCTATCTCTATAGATCTTGATGCTCAATATGTAAGCAGCTTCACCGAGGTCTTTCTTTAAAAAACTCCTTTCAAACACTCTTTTATGCTTTGCAGAATAATTCTACATTATTTCTGATCAACAATATGTCATTCACATATACTTATCAGAAATGCTGTAGTGCTCCCACTCACTTTCTAGTAAATACAGGCTTCACCGCAAGTCTGTATAAAACTATATCCTTTGATCAACTTATCAAAGTGTATATTCCAACTCCGAGATGCTTGCACCAGTCCATAGATGGATCGCTGGAGCTTGCATATTTTGTTAGCACCTTTTAGGATTGACAAAACCTTCTGGTTGCATCATATACAACTCTTCTTTAATAAATCCATTAAGGAATGTAGTTTTGTTTATCCATTTGCCATATTTCATAAAATGCGGCAATTGCTAACATGATTCAGACAGACTTAAGCATAGATATGAGTGAGAAACTCTCATCGTAGTCAACACCTTGAACTTGTCGAAAACCTTTTTGCGAAAATTCTAGCTTTGTAGATAGTGATACTACTATCAGCGTCCATCTTCCTCTTGACGATCCATTTATTCTCAATTGCTTGCCGATCATCGGGCAAGTCAACCAAAGTCCACACTTTGTTCTCATACATGGATCTCATCTCAGATTTCATGGCCTCAAGTCATTTGGTGGAACCTGGGCTCACCATCGTTTCTTCATAGTTCGCAGGTTTGTCATGGTCTAGTAACATAACCTCCAAAACAGGATTACCATACCACTCTGGTGTGGATCTCACTCTGGTTTACCTACGAGGTTTGGTAGTAACTTGATCTGAAGTTACATGATCATCATCATTAACTTCCTCACTAATTGGTGTAGGAGTCACAGGAACAGATTTCTGTGATCCAATAAGGGAGCAGGTACAGTTACCTCATCAAGTTCTACTTTCCTCCCACTCACATCTTTCGAGAGAAACTCCTTCTCTAGAAAGGATCCATACTTAGCAACGAATGTCTTGCCTTCGGATCTGTGATAGAAGGTGTACCCAACTTTCTCCTTTGGGTATCCTATGAAGAGACATTTCTCCGATTTGGGTTTGAGCTTATCAGGATGAAATTTTTTCACATAAGCATCGCAACCCCAAAATTTTAAGAAACGACAACTTTGGTTTCTTGCCAAACCACAGTTCATAAGGCGTCGTCTCAACGGATTTTGATGGTGCCCTATTTAACGTGAATGTAGCTGTCTCTAATGCATAACCCAAAACGATAGTGGTAAATTGGTAAGAGACATCATAGATTGCACTATATCCAATAAAGTACGGTTATGACGTTCGGACACACCATTACACTGTGGTGTTCCAGGTGGCGTGAGTAGTGAAACTATTTCACATTGTTTTAACTGAAGGCCAAACTCGTAACTCAAATATTTTACCTCTGTGATCATATCGTAGAAACTTTTATTTTCTTGTTACGATGATTCTCCACTTCACTCTGAAATTCTTTGAACTTTTCAAATGTTTCAGACTTTGTGTTTCATCAAGTAGATATACCCATATCTGCTCAAATCATCTGTGAAGGTCAGAAAATAATGATACCTGCTACGAGCCTCAATATTCATCGGACCACATACATCTGTATGTATGATTTCCAACAAATCTGTTGCTCTCTCCATAGTTCCGGAGAACGGCGTTTTAGTCATCTTGCCCATGAGGCACGGTTCGCAAGCATCAAGTGATTCATAATCAAGTGATTCCAAAATCCCATCAGTATGGAGTTTCTTCATGCGCTTTACACCAATATGACCTAAACGGCAGTACCACAAATAAGTTGCACTATCATTATTAACTTTGCATCTTTTGGCTTCAATATTATGAATATGTGTATCACTACGATCGAGATCCAACAAACCATTTTCGTTGGTGTGTATGACCATAAAGGTTTTATTCATGTAAACAGAACAACAATTGTTCTCTAACTTAAATGAATAACCGTATTGCAATAAACATGATCAGATCATATTCATGCTCAACGCAAACACCAAATAACACTTATTTAGTTTCAACACTAATCCCGAAAGTACAGGGAGTGTGCGATGATGATCATATCAATCTTGGAACTACTTCCAACACACATCGTCACCTCGCCTTTTACTAGTCTCTGTTTATTCTGCAACTCCCGTTTTCGAGTTACTACTCTTTAGAAACTGAACCAGTATCAATTACCGAGGGGTTGCTATAAACACTAGTAAATTACACATCAATAATCTGTATATCAAATATACCTTTGTTCACTTTGCCATCCTTCTTATCCACCAAATAGTTTGGGTAGTTCCGCTTCCAGTGACCAGTCCCTTTGCAGTAGAACCACTTAGTCTGAGGCTTAGGACCAGACTTAGGCTTCTTCACTTGAGCAGCAACTTGCTTGCCATTCTTTTTGAAGTTCCCCTTTTTCCCTTTGCCCTTTTCTTGAAACTAGTGGTCTTGTCAACCATCAACACTTGAAGTGGTCTCGTCAACCATCAACACTTGATGTTTTTCTTGATTTCTACCTTCGTCGATTTCAGCATCACGAAGAGCTCGGGAATTACTTTCGTCATCCCTTGCATACCATAGTTCATCACGAAGTTGTACTAACTTGGTGATGGTGACTAGAGAATTCTGTCAATCACTATTTTATCTGGAAGATAAACTCCCACTTGATTCAAGCGATTGTAGTACCCAGACAATCTGAGCACATGCTCACTAGTTGAGCGATTCTCCTCCATCTTTTTGCTATAGAACTTGTTGGAGATTTCATATCTCTCAACTCGGGTATTTGCTTGAAATATTAACTTCAACTCCTGGAACATCTCATATGGTCCACGACGTTCAAAACGTCTTTGAAGTCCCGATTCTAAGCCGTTAAGCATGGTGCACTAAACTATCAAGTAGTCATCATATTGAGCTAGCAAACGTTCATAACGTCTGCATCTGCTCCTGCAATAGGTCTGTCACCTAGCGGTGCATCAAGGACATAATTTTTCTGTGCAGCAATGAGGATAGTCCTCAGATCACGGATCCAATCCGCATCTTTGCTACTAACATCTTTCAACATAATTTTTCTCTAGGAACAAAAAATAAACACAGGGAAGCAACAACGCGAGCTATTGATCTACAACATAATTTGCAAAATACTATCAGGACTAAGTTCATGATAAATTTAAGTTCAATTAATGATATTACTTAAGAACTCCCACTTAGATAGACATCTCTCTAATCATCTAAGTGATTACGTGATCCAAAGCAACTAAACCATGTCCGATTAACACGTGAGATGGAGTAGTTTCAATGGTGAACATCACTATGTTGATCATATCTACTATATGATTCACGCTCGACCTTTCGATCTCTGTGTTCCGAGGCCATATCTGTACATATGCTAGGCTCGTCAAGTTTAACCTGAGTACTCCGCGTGTGCAACTGTTTTGCACCTGTTGTATTTGAACGTAGAGCCTATCACACCCGATTAACACGTGGTGTCTCAGCACGAAGAACTTTCGCAACGGTGCATACTCAGGGAGAACACTTTTGTCTTGAAATTTTAGTGAGAGATCATCTTATAATGCTACCGTCAAACAAAGCAAGATAAGATGCATAAAGGATTAACATCACATGCAATCAATATAAGTGATATGATATGGCCATCATCATCTTGTGCTTGTGATCTCCATCTCCGAAGCACCGTGCTTGTGATCTCCATCTCCGAAGCACCGTCATGATCACCATCGTCACCGGCGCGACACCTTGATCTCCATCGTAGCATCGTTGTCGTCTCGCCAACTTATTACTTTTACGACTATCGCTACCTCTTAGTGATAAAGTAAAACTATTACATGGCGATTGCATCTCATACAATAAAGCGACAACCATATGGCTCCTGCCAGTTGCCGATAACTCGGTTACAAAACATGATCATCTCATACACAACATTATATCACATCATGTCTTGACCATATCACATCACAGCATGCCCTGCAAAAACAAGTTAGACGTCCTCTACTTTGTTGTTGCATGTTTTACGTGGCTGCTACGGGCTTAGCAAGAACCGTTCTTACCTACGCATCAAAACCACAACGATAGTTTGTCAAGTTGGTGCTGTTTTAACCTTCGCAAGCACCGGGCGTAGCCACACTCGGTTCAACTAAAGTGAGAGAGACAGACACCCGCCGGTCACCTTTAAGCAACGAGTGCTCGCAACGGTGAAACCAGTCTCGCGTAAGCGTACGCGTAATGTCGGTCCGGGCCGCTTCATCTCACAATACCGCTGAACCAAAGTATAACATGCTGGTAAGCAGTATGACTTATATCGCCCACAACTCACTTGTGTTCTACTCGTGCATAGCATCAACGCATAAAACCAGGCTCGGATGCCACTGTTGGGGAACGTAGTAATTTCAAAAAATTTCCTACGCACACGCAAGATCATGGTGATGCATAGCAACGAGAGGGGAGAGTGTTGTCCACGTACCCTCGTAGACCGACAGCGGAAGCGTTATCACAACGCGGTTGATGTAGTCGTACGTCTTCAAGATCCGACCGATCAAGTACCGAACGCACGGCACCTCCGAAGTTCTACACACGTTCAGCTCGATGACGCCCCTCGAACTCCGATCCAGCCGAGTGTTGAGGGAGAGTTTCGTCAGCACGACGGCGCGGTGACGATGATCATGTTCCACCGACGCAGGGCTTCGCCTAAGCTCCGCGACGGTATTATCGAGGTGTAATCTGGTGGAGGGGGGCACCGCACACGGCTAAAATATCGTATATCAAGTGTGCCTTTAGGTGCCCCCCTGCCCTCGTATATAAAGGAGCAAGGGAGGAGGAGGCCGGCCCTCGAAGGGGGCGCACCAAGTGTGGAGTCCTACTAGGACTCCCTAGTCCTAGTAGGATTCCACCTCCCATATGGAATAGGAAAAGAGGAAGGCAAAAAGAGAAGGAAGGAAGGGGGGGCCCCCCTTCCCTAGTCCAATTCGGACCAGACCAAGGGGAGGGGTGCGGCCACCCTTGCAGCCCTTTTCCTTCTTTCCCGTATGGCCCAATAAGGCCCAATACGTATTCCCGTAACTCTCCGGTACTCCGAAAAATACCCGAATCACTCGGAACCTTTCCGAAGTCCGAATATAGTCGTCCAATATATCGATCTTTACGTCTCGGCCATTTCGAGACTCCTCGTCATGTCCCCGATCTCATCCGGGACTCCGAACTCCTTCGGTACATCAACATACATAAACTCATAATAAAACTGTCATCGTAACTTTAAGCGTGCGGACCCTTTGGGTTCGAGAACTATGTAGACATGACCGAGACACATGTCCGGTCAATAACCAATAGCGGGACCTGAATGCCCATATTGGCTCCCACATATTCTACGAAGATCTTTATCGGTCAGACCGCATAACAACATACGTTGTTCCCTTTGTCATCGGTATGTTACTTGCCCGAGATTCGATCGTCGGTATCTCGATACCTAGTTCAATCTCGTTACCGGCAAGTCTCTTTACTCGTTCCGTAATACATCATCCCGCAACTAACTCATTAGTCACAATGCTTGCAAGGCTTATAGTGATGTACATTACCGAGTGGGCCCAGAGATACCTCTCCGACAATCGGAGTGACAAATCCTAATCTCGAAACACGCCAACCCAACAAGTACCTTTGGAGACACCTGTAGAGCACCTTTATAATCACCCAGTTACGTTGTGACGTTTGGTAGCACACAAAGTGTTCCTCCGGTAAATGGGAGTTGCATAATCTCATAGTCATAGGAACATGTATAAGTCATAAAGAAAGGAATAGCAACATACTAAACGATCGGGTGCTAAGCTAACGGAATGGGTCAAGTCAATCACGTCATTCTCCTAATGAGGTGATCTCGTCAATCAAATGACAACTCATGTCTATGGCTAGGAAACATAACCATCTTTGATTAACGAGCTAGTCAAGTAGAGGCATACTAGTGACACTCCGTTTGTCTATGTATTCACACATGTATTATGTTTCCGGTTAATACAATTCTAGCATGAATAATAAACATTTATCATGATATAAGGAAATATATAATACTTTATTATTGCCTCTAGGGCATATTTCCTTCATGGCACCCCCTGTAACTCACACGCTTATAATCCAGTCGACTGCCTTCGGGCTTCGAGACGTAGGGTTGTTACTTCTTCCGAGAAGGGCCTGAACTCGTAAAACTTGCGTGTACAACTCCTCCATAGCTAGGATCTTGCCTCTACATCACTACCCCCCATTCTACTGTCAGACTTAGAACCACGACAGGGGGGGCCCGTGCAAAATCGTTGGTACTACTCAACTGAGAGGATGCACAAGACGCTTCGAGCAAAATGTAAAAATAAACGTAGAATAGAAGCATCGATGGCGGAGGCATTCATCACTGAGGAGGTGGAAAACTTCGTGACAGCACACTACGAAGCCAAAAATCATCATTTGCATAATCCGAAGCCTCGGTACAATGCTGACGAACATCAAAAGGGTCATTCCAACCTCATCCTATTCAAAGGGAATCTCGCACCAGCCGGTGGTTGGAAACAAGTAAGGTTGGATGTTGAAGAATGGCGGACCATTTCACTGGATTCATGGAGTGTACTATTCTGATTATGTTCAATATGTATGCATGGATATGTTGTTGGAAACTAGTTTCTGGTTATGCATGTATATAAGGATATGTTGGACTTTGTTGAACTATGTTGGATTTGATGAAATATGATGTTGTTGGATATATATGTTGGATTTGATGAAATATGATGTTGGACTTGCTGTTATATGTTGTTGGATATGTTCCATATGTATGCATGTATATATGTGTTTGAAACCCTGTCAAATTAAATGGATTAAAATAAAATCAGGGGATATGTAGCATCTTTGCCGTCTGCTAGCGGATGGCAAAGAGCTTTGCCGTCCGCTAGCAGACGGCAAAGAGGACACGTGGCAGTCACCTGTGCAAACTGGGAACACTGGCTGTCTATTTGGTTATTTTGCCGTCCGCTAGAGGACGGCAAAATGACCAGCTATGCCGTCAGCCGGCGGACGGCAAAGATTCATACCTCTTTGCCGTCTGTCGGCGGACGACATAGCTGGACATGTGGCAGCTTCCCAGTTCTGCCTAGCTGAGCTCTTTGCCGTCCACTGGCGGACGGCAGAGAGCGCCGTTAAAACCCTAACGCTCTCACGCCACCGCACTGCCGTCCGTAGTCTTTGCCATCTGCTGGCCTCGGCTGGCGGACCGCGTAATCCTTTGCCGTCCGTTTCTGGGAAGCGAACGGCAAAGAATGCCTTTGCTGGCATGCGTTCATCCGGACAGTTTGCCGTCCGCTAGCGGACGGCAAAGAGTTTTGCCGTCCGTGAACCATGGCTTTGCCGTCCGCCATGGCGGACGACAAAGAAGCTGATTCCTGTAGTGATAGCTTCACCGAATGGATCAGCTTGATGGCTGGGAAGGCATTTCCAGCACCCGGACGACGCACGGCGATGAAGGCTCCGCACTGGGCCGGCTCCTCCCTCGCGGCGGTGCCGAGTTTGGTGTAGAAGAAAGCTCCCCAAAGCTCTATGGTGGGGAGGATGCCGAGGTACCCCTTGCAGAGGGTGACGAAGGCCGACAGCAGCACCATCGTGTTCGGTGTGAGGTGGTGCGGCTGGAGGTGACAGAAGGTGAGGAATGAGCGGAGGAAGCCGCTTGCCGGCAGGCTGAAGCCGCGGAGGAAGTGCTAGCGGAAGATGACGCGCTCGCCTTCCTCCGTCACCGGCGAGATCACGTCGGCGGGCGGCACGCGCGTCTTGACATGGCCCTCGCTGGGTAGCCGCCGCGTGTCGTGAAGAAAGGTGAGATGGTCCTCATGGATGACGGAGCCATCCCAATCGCCGGCGCGCTCCATGGAGGCTCGAGGTCGAGGGAGAAGCTAAAGGCAGCAACGAGCGAGTGAGCCCACGATGGAGCAGAGAAAGGAGGCTCGAAGAACAATGGCAAGCCGAGGCAGCACTTCGACGGAGGTCGAGCGCAGCGGCGGCGAGGAAGAAGTAGAAGCGAGAGGGGGCGATGGAGAGGAGAGCGCGCGTGCCTTGGCCGCTCCCCTCCTCCCCCATTTTATAGCCCCTGACTGCAAAGCCGCGGACGCGGGGCGTGGGGTCGTGGGATTAACTGCTCCCACATCCCCACGACCCCGCATTTACCGCACGGTAAATGCGCGTGGTAACGGCGTGTGGGATCCCAACCACCCCGCCTCGGCCGCAGAGGATCCGCACATGCACCGAGATCCGGTAGTGGTGGGCCCAGCCTGCGGCAGGTCCCGTCATGCTCGTCGGCTGGCAGGCTGGCTTGGCTGGATGATGCCGCGTGGCATGCGACCGATGGGCGGCTAGCCTAAATGCCTAGCTAGCGCGCCACCTGGTTCCCGCCTTGGCAGTTCAAAACCCATCAGGCGGCCGTCTGCTGCGTCCGACTCCAGGCAGTCGGCACACCAGAAGACGGACAAGACAAGCAAACAAAACTATATAGAGTTGGAAGCTGCTGGGGCACCCCGCCTCGTCAGCCGCAGTGACCTACCAGCTTCGGGGACTATTGTCGGAGTTATTGGCCATGGGTAGCCTCATCTGCACCCCATGGCATTTCAAGACATCGGGGCCGACTGCGCCCCTCAAGCCTCAGCGCAAGGGTGCCGCCTTCTCATGGCGGGCTGGTCCAAGCGGCCGGCTGCCAGAAGGCAGAGGACCCCAAAAGACGGCCATGAAGCGAGCTGCCTTCTAGCAGGCGGCCTCCTGAGAGAGCTCCTCGCAAGCAGCCGTAGGCGCCCTGAAAGTCCGCACCCCCATAAAGACGACGAGACGGGGCGTGGCTAGAGCAGAGCCTGCCACCCCCGAATCCAGGACGGGTCGAGGACACAGTGCACCGCACCAACCGGAGAACTTCCGCACGGCTCAGCACTGTGGCCCCTCCGCCCGTGACATCACCCAAGTCAGAAGGGCCATGCCCCCACGACGGGCTGTCGGTACGGCCCGCGGGCGGTGGGCCGTACTCGCCAGCGAGAAGCAAGAAGGCGGTAAGCCTGGCCAGCCGGCCGAAGGGGAAGACGGCACCCAAAGGGCGGCCCTCCCCCTTCCTAGGAGTTTGTGCGCCATTAACCAGAAGAGATGGGGGATGGCTACAGTGAACGCCCGCCAGACGGCGGGACTGTAGCCATGCCCTCCCCGACAAAGCAAGCGTCATTAGAGGCGCGGCTATAGTAACAAGTAGCCGGCAGGGCCCGCAAGCAGCGGGCGCGGCCTGTCGGCCAAGTACAGGATAGCCGGCGGGGCCCACCAGTCGGCGGGCCCCAGCAGCCAGTGGAGAAGCCAGCCACGAGAGACACTGACGGCCTGGGCCTACTCCCGTCCAGATTACCATTGTACCCCTGGGGGGTAGGCCTATATAAACCCCCCCAGGGCACCCATGCAAAGGGTTCAGATCCTTAGACACCACACACACACATAGAGAGAGGAGAGAGCTAGCCTTGCCCTTCTTCCTCCTCTAGCAAACAGCTCAAGGAGCCTCTTGTAGCTACTTATTGAGATATTGAGCATGCGGAGACCCTGCAGTGTAGGACTAGGGGTGTGATCTCCTAGGAGAGCCCCGAACCTTGGTAAAGTCTGCCGGCGTACGTGTCTACGCCTCATCCCGCTTCCTGGCACCGGCGACGTCTTACTCTCCCCCACCATGATAAGCCACCCGTTAGCATATGTCACACGAAAACCCTGACAAACTACCTTCAAAGGAGTCATACCAGGTGTAGAGGCCCGCTGTACGGGCTCAATCACACTGGAGGTTGTCTTCGGATCCCCGGACAACTTTCGAAGCGAAGAGTTGATCTTCGATATCGTCCCCTTCCGTAGTGGCTATGATGCACTGCTCGGACGAACCGCATTTGCTCGATTCAATGTGGTGCCACACTATGCTTATCTCAAGCTCAAGATGCCCGGTCCACGCGGTGTCATAACAGTTAATGGAAACATGGAACGCTCCCTCCGCACCGAGGAGCACACCGCTGCCCTAGAAGCAGAAGTACAGAGCGGCCTTTTCAATCAGAACCTCAATTCGGCGGCCAAGCTCCCAGACACTGTCAAACGAGTCCAGACTACTCCACAGCAGGACATTCCAGCTCGTCAAGAGCTCTACTAGAAATTTGGCCTCCGTCCCAGTCCCGACCAAACGGCGGTGTTCGTACCGCGCGTACATAAATACACACTCAAAATACCATGGGCTAAGATGGACGCATAACTAGATTGTGGTCCATATAATACGGCTCGACCTCCCCTAGACACACATACTTTCACTTTTTCCTTTTTTATCCTTTTCAAGTTTCTTTTCCACATGCCTTTCCTGATGGCCTGATCGTCAGTCCTCTCGAATGATAGATACACCAATATGACAAGAAGCATTGACGTATACGGGAACCTCTAGGTAGTCTTCTTGATGGTCACTCTACCCGTTTTCAGGACCCGCACGGGCTATCCCTTGGTCGCGGCATGTTAAATGGCCCTGTTGCTTATTGCACTACTTGTACAAATACGCTTTGACGAATTAATCAAACTGTAATGGAAACAGTTTGCGTCCCAACTTATGCGTCACTAGCTTACTACTTCATTCTTTCTTGATAATCTTATCAATTGCACTCGTACACTTTGGTACGCCTTAAATCGCCAGGGGCTGCATTGCGCCCCATACCACGGCAACAAAGTTCGAACACTATTTTACAGTATAGTTCGGCACCCCGAATTTAGCATTATATGCATTGGCACCGAATCATGTCTTTGGTCAATAGTTGGGTTGCCCGGCTCCAGTGCTTACTACCTTACGTTCTGCTATATCGGCTAGGGTAGTAAAGGGAGAACTACTGCGATTGTGTCCTAGTTTATCCGGATGAGCACCTCAGTAGAGAAAGCCGAAAACTGACTCGCATGATGCAGCCAGAGCCGGTCAGCTCTTCAGAGGTTTCAAATCTTTAGCGATTTTTTCCGCATTATGCGATGAATCGGTTCTCACCGGATCAGGTGTTTACAGCACCCTAGTTCAAATACCAGGGGCTGCGCCTAAATTTTTTCTTGTGAAACTCCTATGGCTAAGTGAGGGTGATAAAGCCACATAGTCGATTGCCTGGTTCGTTGCGCTAAACACCTCCTTCAAAACCAAACAATTGGACCAAGAGTGTTTAGACTCCATCCCGAACACCCCCGTACTACCGACGTGGGGGCTGAAGCCGACGACTGGCCAACTCTCAGATTTCATAAACACGACCGCACAGGAGGTAAAATTTTAACACGCATTATATTACCTAATCGACTTTGTTTCGTAATACAGGGCGAGATAACATGAATGTATTCATTCAAAGATTACATCTTTCGCACATTGCTCCGCTACAATGCGGGATCCCTCCAGGACATCGCTAAAATACCGCTCGGGCGTGCGGTGCTCCTTACCCTCGGGCGTTCCGTCGGTCGCGAGCTTGACGGCATTAATGTTCACCCATTGCACTTTGACACGGGCGAAGGCCATCTGCGCACCTTTGATACAGACCGACCACTTGATGATGTCAAGCGGCCGGGGGCATGCATTGACCAGCCGCTTCACGAGCCCAAAGTAGCTGCTGGGTGTAGCTTCGGCAGGCCACAGCCGGATTATCAAGTCCTTCATGGCCAGTTCAGCCACCCTATGCAGTTCAACCAGCTGTTTTAGCTGATAGATAAAGGGCAACGGATATTCTGGCGCAAGGTATTGCGACCAGAACAGCTGCTCCGTTGAGTTCCCCTCTTCGGCTCGGAAGAATTCTGCAGCGTCAGAAACACCGCGCAGTAGATCCGCAAACGCCCCTGGAGAGCTCCAAATCCGGGTTAGTAAGAGATACCTCTTCTTCACCTACTTGTTTTGCATAATGAAAGCCTTACCCGCCGCGATTTTCTTGGCCTCCTGGATTTCTTGGAGGGCGCCCTAGGCTTCAACCCGGGCCTCTTGTGCGCTTTGGCGAGCCTTGGCGAGTTCAGTCTCTTGATCCGCAATATTGCGTTCCAAGGATCGCAGGTCTTGACGGTGTCCTGGAGCTCCCGCTGGACCTCACCAACCCTGGCCTCGTGTTTTTCACGGGCGGCTTGCTCCTTTGCAGCTTTCTTCTTGGCCTCAGCCAGTGCTTTCTTGAGGGTTTCCACCTCAGTCGCCGCTCCTACAAATATAATGGCACTATGGTCAGCACAAGTCATTCATCCTTTCCGGATATACATAAGGTTATCACATACCTTGCTTGTCCTCCAGTTGCTTTTTTACATGGCCGAGCTCTTCCTCGGCCCGCTCCAGACTCTGCTTTAGTCCGGAGACCTCAGCAGCATGAGAAGTTGTGGCCAGCAACGACGCCTGCTTATTCACATAAAGACATATTTAGTTAGTTTCTGCGAAAATTACATGATCCTCTGTCCGGCTTTTCTTTCCGAACACCGGACAGTGTCTCAGGGGCTACTGTCTATACTGTGACATTCATTTTACATAATCGCGTTGCTTACCTCAAAGCCTGTTAGAAGGCTTGTGCAGGCTTCGGACAGTCCGCTCTTTGCGGACTGAATCTTTTCAACCACCGTACCCTTGAGGATACGGTGTTCCTCCACAATGGAAGCACTTTGCAGCGATTCCAGGAGAGCATCCGGTGCCTCTGGTTAGACAGAGGTCACCGGCGGAATAGGCACACCTCCTTCTTTTGAAGGAGGCTGCTCGCCGGATTTCGGAGCCGTATAGGTCTCCGGGACCGTACTCGGCTTGGGGCCGAACTGAATATGGCCCCCATCGCCAGTCTCCATGGGGATTTGCTCCCACATGTGTCCGGCAGCTGAGGTTTCACCCTTTGGCACCGCCCTGACGGCCTCCTGCATTTCTCCCTGGCCTGGGATCCTTCGGGACAACACCTCGGTGTCATCCATGGCCCTGGGAGAGGAGGCCGCTGGAAGGGACCCGCTGTCCATCACCTTCGGTTCTAGTGAACTCCTCGAAGACAAGGATCGCTCGAGGTCGGAACGAGCCGGACTGCAAGAGCATGATTCAACATGTTAAAACTATGAGGTAAAGAGGCCGATATATGAATGCGTTAGGATCTTTGAGTACTCACGATTCGGCCAGGGGCTTATCCCGGGGGCGCCGCTCTGGGCTGCTCTCAATGTCCCAGGCGGAGTTATCCGCGAGGGAGACCTTCCCCTTCTTGGACGCATCTGCCTCCAGATGCATAGAGGCTGCCCTCTTCTTCCTTCCCCCCTCAAGGGGAGTTGCTCTCTTCATCCTCCTCGTCGTCATCTTCGGCGGTGGAGGAGCGAGCCTTGGCATCTTCAGACGTCACGTCCGTAGCACCCTTACGGCGGAGACCACCTCTGGTCCCCTTGGCCTTCTTCTCTGGCGCCTGATAGGGCGCCGGAACCAGCATCTTCGTTAGAAGCGGGATAGATGGTTCTTCGAGCAACGGAGCAGGACTCTGAATCCGCTCTGCCTTCTTTGTCCAGCCCTGAAAAATAAATAGGGAGGCTTAGGAACCTTCATTGAGTAAGCCAGTAAAGGATACACCTTGATACACGAAAGACTCACCGGACTAGCAGGACGTTCCAGATCGTGCCCTCGGTCCTCGGTTGTCTCCGGCCACGTCTGGTTTCCCTTGAATAGCACCTTCCAGATATCTTCGTGCGTGGTGCCGGAGAATTGTTGCAAGGTCTGGTGCTTGGCCGGGTCAAACTCCCACAAATGGCAAGTCCGGCTCTGGCATGGAAGGATCAGGCGAACCAGCATCACGTGGATTACGTTGACGAGCTTGATGTTCTTGTCCACCATGCTCTGGCTGCTGGTCTGCAACGCTATCAGCTCATCTAACGAAGCCCAATTTAGGCCCTTCTCTAGCCAGGAGGTGAGCCGCATTGGGGCTCCGGACTTGAATTCGGGAGCCGCGACACAAGAGGCGTCGCGGGGCTCTGTGATATAGAACCAATGTTGCTGCCACCCTTTGACGGTCTCCACAAAGGTACTTATGGGCCATGCAACGTTGGGCATCTTGCTCACCATGGCACCTCCGCACTCTGCGTGTTGGCCATCCACCACCTTCGGCTTCACATTGAAAATCTTAAGCCATAGTCCGAAGTGGGGTGGGATGCGGAGGAAAGCCTCGCGCACGACAATAAATGCCGAGATGTTGAGGAAAGAATTTGGGGCCAGATCATGGAAATCTAGCTCATAGTAGAACATGAGTCCACGGACGAAAGGGTGGAGAGGAAAACCTAGCCTGCGGACGAAGTGGGGGATGAACACTACCCTCTCATGGGGCTCTGGGTTGGGACGATCTGTCCCTCGGCCGGAAGCCGGTCGGCGATTTCCTTGGCCAAATACCCCGCCTCTCAGAGCTTCTTGATGTCCTTCTCCTTGACGGAGGAGGCCATCCACTTGCCTTGCGCTCCAGATCCGGACATGGTCGGAGTGCTTTTTTGAGGCAGAAAACATGAGAGCTTTTGGCGCTGGAGCTCGAGAATGGGTGGGCAGAGAGAAAGAAGGCATGTGCGAAAGAAAGGAGTCCTTATCTCCTTATAAAGGCAGTGAATATCAAGCGCCTCCCCACTCGCCTTAAACCTTGCCTATTCCCAAGGGCCGTGCAGACGGCACGGCTGGATTACCCACACCCGTATTGATGAGAATCCCGCAATAAGGGGACATGATCTCTGCTTCGACAAGACATGCCAATGAAACAACATCTTGAAATGTGAATTGGCAAGCCGAAAAATGGTTCGAAATAATGACCGGGTGGTGACGTGACATCATGCTATGAAAAGTTGTTAGCAGATTGGACTCGTGAAATATTATACTCTCTACGGTTGTGTGTGGAATTTGTTTTGTGATACGTCTCCGTCGTATCTACTTTTCCAAACACTTTTGCCCTTGTTTTGGACTCTAACTTGCGTGATTTGAATGGAACTAACCTGGACTGACGCTGTTTTCAGCAGAATTGCCATGATATTGTTTTATGTGCAGGTAGCAAGTATTCTCGGAATGACCTGAAACTCCACGGAATACCTTACAATAAATAATAAAAAATCCTCGCCAAAGATGAAGACCAGGGGGCCCACACCCTGTCCACGAGGGTGGGGGGCGCGCCGCCCCCTAGGGCTCGCCCCCCTACCTCGTGCGCCCCGTGGACACCTTCCGACGCCAACTCCAACTCTATATATTGGCTTTCGGGAGAAAAAAATAAGAGAGAAGAAATCATCGCGTTTTGCGATACAGAGCCGCCGCCAAGCACTAAAACCTCTCTGAGGACTGATCTGGAGTCCGTTCGGGGCTCCGCAGAGGGGAATTCGTCGCCGTCGTCATCATCAACCATCCTCCATCACCAATTTCATGATGCTCACCGCCGTGCGTGAGTAATTCCATCATAGGATTGCTGGACGGTGATGGGTTGGATGAGATTTATCATGTAATCGAGTTAGTTTTGTTAGGGTTTGATCCCTAGTATCCACTATGTTCTGGGATTGATGTTGCTATGACTTTGCTATGCTTAATGCTTGTCACTAGGGCCCGAGTGCCATGATTTCAGATTTGAACCTATTATGTTTTCATGAATATATGTGAGTTCTTGATCCTATCTTGCAAGTCTATAGTCACCTACTATGCGTTATGATCCGGCAACCGCGAAGTGACAATAATCGGGACCACTCCCGGTGATGACCATGGTTTGAGGAGTTCATGTATTCACTATGTGCTAATGCTTTGTTCCGGTTCTCTATTAAAAGGAGGCCTTAATATCCCTTAGCTTCCATTAGGACCCAGCTCCCACGGGAGGGTAGGACAAAAGATGTCATGCAAGTTCTTTTCCATAAGCATGTATGACTATATTCGGAATACATGCCTTCATTACATTGATGAATTGGAGCTAGTTCTGTGTCACCTTATGTTATCACTGTTACATGATGAACCGCATCCGGCATAATTATCCATCACTGATCCGATGCCTACGAGCTTTCCATATACTGGTTTACGCTTATTTACTTTTCCGTTGCTACTTTTACAATCACTACAAAATACCAAAAATATTTACTATTACTTGCACTACTCTTTTGTTACCGTTACCATCACTATCATATTACTGTGCTACTAAAGACTTTGCTGCAGATATTAAGTTTCCAGGTGTGGTTGAATTGACAACTCAGCTACTAATACTTGAGAATATTCTTTGGCTCCCCTTGTGTCGAATCAACAAATTTGGGCTGAATACTCTACCCGCAAAAACTGTTGCAATCCCCTATACTTGTGGGTTATCAAGATCTTTTTCTGGCGCTGTTGCCGGGGAGCATAGCTCTATTCTTTGAGTCACTTGGGATTTATATCTGCTGGACACTATGAAGAACTTGAAAGACGCTAAAACAACAATTTATCCCTCAACTACGAGGGGAGGTAAGGAACTGCCATCTAGCTTTGCACTTGATTCACCTTCTGTTATGAGTAAGCTTGCGACACCTAAACCTGTTTCTGCTATTCGTTCTGATATGTCGCATCTTATTGATAATGCCACTTCTGCTATCCATGATACTTATGATGAAACTACTTCTATGCTTGATACTACTGTGCCCCTTAGTGAATTTCTTGATGAACAAATTGCTAGGGCTAGAGAGAAAGAAATTATTGAATCTGATTATAATGATGAAAGTGATGATGAAGATATGCCTGCTATTCCTGAGGGTTATGTTTTTGATATGGAATCTTCTGCCGCTATTTTAGCTTGCAAAGGTAGATATGAGCTCAAGAGGTTATTAGCTAAATGGAACAAAGAATCACCTAGAGATAAAATGAAACCTGACCCTGCTTTTGCTACTTCACCTATATGTGTTCCCAATAAGGATTATGAATTCTCTGTTGATCTTGATATAATTACTTTGGTTGAATCTGATCCTTTTAATGGCTATGAATCTGAAACTGTTGTGGCACATCTTACTAAATTAAATGATATAGCCACCCTGTTCACTAATGATGAGAGATTGCGCTACCTCTATATACTTAAAATATATCCGTTCTCATTAAAGGGTGATGCTAAGATATGGTTCAATTCTCTTGATCCTGGTTGTGTGCGTAGTCCCCAGGATATGATTTATTACTTCTCTGCTAAATATTTCCCTGCTCATAAGAAACAAGCTGCTTTAAAGGAAATATACAACTTTGTGCAAATTGAAGAAGAGAGTCTCCCACAAGCTTGGGGGAGGCTTCTCAAGTTACTTAATGCTTTGCCTGATCATCCTCTTAAGAAACATGAAATACTTGATACCTTTTATAATGGACTAACCGATGCTTCCAGAGATTACCTAGATAGTTGTGCCGGTTCTCTTTTCAGGGAAAGAACACCGGATGAAGCTGAAATTCTATTGAATAATATGTTGACAAATGAAAATAATTGGGCACTTCCTGAGCCAGCTCCTGCTCCAATTACTGAGCCTATTCCTGAATCAACTCCAAAGAAGAGAGGTGTTCTATTTCTCAGTCCCGAAGGTATGCAAGAGGCAAAGAAATCTATGAAAGAAAAAGGTATTAAAGCTAAAGATGTTAAGAATTTACCTCCTATTGAAGAAATACATGGTCTTAATTTACCGCCTGCCGAAGAAACATATGATCTTAATCCTTTATTTATTGAAGAACCTCCCGATAACCCGACACAGGTAGTAAAGGTAAATTCTCTCTATAGATTTGATGAAGGTGATATTCCCCATTATAAGTCTGCTAGACAATGTCTTGATGAGTTCGATAATTTTATTGTCAAACAAGAAAACTTCAACGCTTATTTTGGTAGACAATTGCAATATGATTCCGATATGATAAAACGCTTGGGTGATTATATGGCTAATATTAGAGGTGAACTTAAACTTGTTAGCAAACATGCTTCTATGGTTACCACTCAAGTAGAACAAGTACTTAAAGCTCAAAAAGAAGTGCTTGATGAAATGAATAGTAAGAAAAATGATTATGCTGTTAGAGTGGCTACTAGAACCTGTAGAATGACTCAGGAACCTTTGTATCCTGAAGGCCACCCTAAGAGAATTGAGCAAGATTCCCAAAGAAATAATGTTGATGTTCCTTGTTCTTCTAAAAAGAAGAAAAAGAAAAATGATAGAACTGTGCAAACCTCTGGTGAACCTATTGCAGAACCACCTGATAATCCTAATGATATATCTATGTCTGATGCTGAAACACAATCTGGTAATGAACATGAACCTAGTGAAAATGTTAACGATGATGTTCATGATGATTCTCAACCTAGTAATGATAAAGATGTAGAAATTGAACCTGCTGTTGATCTTGATAACCCACAATCAAAGAATCAACGTTATGATAAGAGAGATTTTGTTGCTAGGAAACATGGTAAAGAAAGAGAACCTTGGGTTCAAAAACCCATGCCTTTTCCTCCCAAACCATCCAAGAAAAAGGATGATGAGGATTTTGAGCGCTTTGTTGAAATGATTAGACCTATCTTTTTGGGTATGCGATTGACCGATGTGCTCAAAACTAATTCTTATGCTAAATATATGAAAGATATCATTACTAATAAAAGAAAGATACCGGAAGCTGAAATTTCCACCATGCTTGCTAATTATACTTTTAAGGGTGGAATACCAAAGAAACTTGGAGATCCAGGAGTACCTACTATACCATGCTCCATTAAAAGAAATTATGTTAAAACTGCTTTATGTGATCTTGGAGCCCGTGCTAGTGTTATGCCTCTCTCTTTATATCGTAGACTTGACTTGAATAAGTTGACACCTACTGAAATATCTTTGCAAATGGCTGATAAATCAACTGCTATACCTGTCGGTATTTGTGAGGATGTGCCTGTTGTGGTTGCAAACGTTACTATTTTAACGGACTTTGTTATTCTTGATATTCCCGAGGATGATAGTATGTCTATTATTCTTGGAAGACCTTTTCTTAATACTGCAGGGGCTGTTATTGATTGCAACAAAGGCAATGTCACTTTTCATGTTAATGGTAATGAGCTTACTGTACACTTTCCGAGGAAACAACCTCAAGTTTATAGTATCAACTATATTGGAAATTCCATCGATTATATTTGGAGGTTTTGAATTTCCCCTTCCTACTGTCAAAAAGAAATATGATATTCTTATTATTGGGGATGTGCATATCCCCGTTGAGGTAACTTAGTGTTATTCGAAATTTCTCCGGTTCCATGGTTATCGGAATGAGTTTGTTAACAAGACTTGATCAACCTTGTTAGTGGATTCCTTTTGATGAGCATGAGATGGATGAAACTAGAAGCACAACCTTCTGTACCCTCTTTGTACTTTCTGTTATTTAGTAGAAATAAAGCGAAAATAGTATTTTTCTGTCTGCTTCCTGATTTATCCATACAATATAAAAATATCCCGAAAATAAAAGTCCTTAGAATGCTATGCCAATTTAATATGATTTTTTTCGGGAATATTTGAGGATTTATAGTGCAAAAATCACCGCGGGGGGAGCTGCCACCTCGTCACGAGGGTGGAGGGCGCGCCCTACCCCCCTGGGTGCGCCCCCCTGCCTCGTGGGCCCACGGTGGCCCTCATCCACTTATTCCTGCACCCATCTTCTTCCTCTTCCTCCCCCAAACACGAAAAACCAACTCAAGCACGAGTTCCAGCCCACTTTGCTGTGATTTTCGATATCCATGCTCAAAGCACCTCTCGTAAAACTGCTTGGAGAGATTGTTCCCTGGTATGTGACTCCTCCATTGGTCCAATTAGTTTTTGTTCTAGTGTTTTATTCATTGAAAATTTGTGCTGCATAGGTGACCATGTTCTTGAGCTTGCATGCCAAAATTATATGGTTCCAAGTAGTTCTAATGCTTGATATAGGTTCTAGACACTTGTAGGTGTAGTTGCTATCAGTTTTATTGAGGTTGGTTCACTTTTGTTTGAAGTTACTAAAAATTTCAGAATTATTTCATAGAAAAGAATATGCTTAGGAAGATGTTCCAAGGGGGTTTTTCAAGGAAGCAAGGCCCCAGGCTCGCTATGCGTGATGCTGATGAGGAACCACCAAGAGACGCTTCCGTGAGGCCCTGTGAATGGCCTTCGGAGAATTTTATGGATCGTGCAGGAAGCAAAGAAGAATTTAACGCATATTTGCGTAATGCCGATCTTGTAGACTTTGAAGCAGACAAATGCCCACAATACCATGATCTCACAAGCTCGTTTGTGAGGAGGCAAATGGAAGATATACTATTACCAGAGAGGTGGCAGATGAGTACGAGAGGAGAGCGGAGGAAGCTCGACGCCACGTTGCAGCTCAGGAGGCGATAGTCGCTGCATCACAGTACGACCCAAGCTATACCTACGGATATCAGCCAGGCTATCCTTGGCAATAAACCAACTTAGGCCAAAAGCCTTAGCTTGGGGGAGTATGTATTTCTCACTGACATTACATTTATGTTCACACACACTCATTGCTAGATGTCGGTGCTCATACTCTTTCACTGTAATATCCATGCTAGTTTATTTTCTTTTTCCTGCTTTCTTCTTGTGTGTTTGTTAAACCTTAAGAAAAAACAAAAAATTAGTAGCAGTTTACTATTCTTGGTGTAGCAGTAAGAATTAAAATGAAAACACAAAAATATTTCCCGTTCTTCTTTTGCTTGTTGGGAGCTTTCCCGTGTAAATAGTTTTTATTCTTTTTCCTTTTTTTTCTTTGGGGGTCAGTAGGAGAAAACCATGATTAAATTGTTGAAGTGGCTCTTATATGCATTATTGTTGATTTAACCAAGAGCCCATATTACCTTGTCTTCTCCTGTTGATTGAATGCTCGCAGATTCCAGCTTAGTCCAATGCACGTGCACTCTTATTATTATTCACATCGTTCGGTCGTGCAAGTGAAAGGCAATTATGATGATATATGATGGACTGAGATAGATGAGAAAAGCTGGTATGAACTCGACCTCTTTTGTTTTTGTAAATATGATGAGTTCATCGTTCTTGATTCAGCTGGTTATGAATAAACATGTTTGCAATGACAATTAGAGATCATAGTTGCTTGTGCCATGCTTGATTAGCTATGAGTTATAATGGTTTACCTTGCGTGCCAACATGCTATTGAGATGGTTATGATGTGGTATGATGGGGTGGTATCCTCCTTTGAATGATTTAAGTGACTTGACTTGGCACATGTTCACGCATGTAGTTGAAACAAATCAACATAGCCTTCACGATATTTATGTTCATGGTGGATTATATCCTACTCATGCTTGCATCCAATGTTTATTAATTTTAATGCATGTACATGGCTGTTGTCGCTCTCTAGTGGGTCGCTTCCCAGTCTTTTGCTAGCCTTCACCTGTACTAAGCGGGAATACTGCTTGTGCATCCAATTCCTTAAACCCCAAAGTTATGCCATATGAGTCCACTATACCTTCCTATATGCGGTATTTACCTGCCGTTCCAAGTAAATTTGTATGTGCCAAACTCTAAACCTTCAAATAAACATTTCATTTTGTATGCTCGAATAGCTCATGTATCAACCAAGGCTGCCCTTATCTTCCATGTTAGGCGGGTTATTCTCAAGAGGGGTGGACTCCGCTCCTCACTCACGAGGAAATGGCTGGTCACCGGGATGCCCAGTCCCAAGCTTTATGCAAACTAAATCAAAATTAACTGCAAACAAAACTCCCCCTGGGACCTGATGTATGTTGGAGGCACTCGTTGTTTCGAGCAAGCCATGGATTGATGTTTGTTGGTGGAGGGGGAGTATAAACTTTACCATTCTGTTTGGGAACTGCCTACAATGTGTGTGACATGGAAGATATCGCCATCTCTTAGTTGTTATGTTGACAATGAAAGTATACCGCTCAAAATATTATTTATCTCTATTTCCAAACCGAGCTCTGGCACCTCTACAAATCCCTGCTTCCCTCTGTGAAGGGCCTATCTATTTACTTTTATGTTGAGTCATCACCCTCTTATTAAAAAGCACTAACTGGAGAGCACAGCTATCATTTGCATTCATCACTATTAATCTATATTGGGTGTGACTATGATTGGATCTCTTTTACCATGAATTACAATGTCTAGTCAGTCCTTGATCTTTAAAGGTGCTCCGCATTTATGTTTTCCGGTCTCAGAAAGGGCTAGCGAGATACCATCTTGTTATATCATATTATGATTGTTTTGAGAAAGTGTTGTCATCCGAGATTTATTATTATGGCTTGCTAGTTGATTATGCTATTGATATGAGTAATTATGAGACCTGAGAATTATTGCAAACGTGGTTAGTTATGATCTTTGCTGAAAACTTGAATGCTGGTTTGACATATTTACAACAACAAGAGCAAACAGAGTTTGTAAAAGTTTTTTTTCTTTTTCTCTTTCAGTTTGTCAACTGAATTGCTTGAGGACAAGCAAGGGTTTAAGCTTAGGGGAGTTGATACGTCTCCATCGTATCTACTTTTCCAAACACTTTTGCCCCTGTTTTGGACTCTAACTTGCATGATTTCAATGGAACTAACCCGGACTGACGCTTTTTTCAGCAGAATTGCCATGATGTTGTTTTATGTGCAGATAGCAAATATTCTCGGAATGACCTGAAACTCCACGGAATACCTTACAATAAATAATAAAAAATCATCGCCAAAGATGATGACCAGGGGGCCCACACCCTGTCCACGAGGGTGGGGGGCGCCCCCCCCTAGGGCGCGCCCCCCTACTTCGTGGGCCCCCTGGACACCTTCCGACGCCAACTCCAACTCTGTATATTGGCTTTCGGGGAGAAAAAATAGGAGAGAAGAAATCATCGCGTTTTGCGATATGGAGCCGCCGCCAAGCCCTAAACCTCTCGGGAGGGCTGATCTGGAGTCTGTTCGGGGCTCCGGAGAGGGGAATTCGTCGCCGTCATCATCATCAACCATCCTCCATCACCAATTTCATGATGCTCACCGACGTGCATGAGTAATTCCATCGTAGGCTTGCTGGACGGTGATGGGTTGGATGAGATTTATCATGTAATCGTGTTAGTTTTGTTAGGGTTTGATCCCTAGTATCCACTATGTTCTGAGATTGATGTTGCTATGACTTTGCTATGCTTAATGCTTGTCACTAGGGCCCGAGTGCCATGATTTCAGATCTGAACCTATTATGTTTTCATGAATATATGTGAGTTCTTGATCCTATCTTGCAAGTCTATAGTCACCTACTATGCGTTATGATTCGGCAACCCCGAAGTGACAATAATCGGGACCACTCCCGGTGATGACCATGGTTTGAGGAGTTCATGTATTCACTATGTGCTAATGCTTTGTTTCGGTTCTCTATTAAAAGGAGGCCTTAATATCACTTAGTTTCCATTAGGACCCCGCTGCCACGGGAGGGTAGGACAAAAGATGTCATGCAAGTTCTTTTCCATAAGCACGTATGACTATATTCGGAATACATGCCTACATTACATTGATGAATTGGAGCTAGTTCTGTGTCACCTTATGTTATGACTGTTACATGATGAACCGCATCCGGCATAATTATCCATCACTGATCCGATGCCTACGAGCTTTCCATATGCTGGTTTACGCTTATTTACTTCTCCGTTGCTACTGTTACAATCACTACAAAATACCAAAAATATTTACTATTACTTGCACTACTCTTTTGTTACCATTACCGTCACTATCATATTACTGTGCTACTAAACACTTTGCTGCAGATATTAAGTTTCCAGGTGTGGTTGAATTGACAACTCAGCTGCTAATACTTGAGAATATTCTTTGGCTCCCCTTGTGTCGAATCAACAAATTTGGGTTGAATACTCTACCCTCGAAAACTGTTGCGATCCCCTATACTTGTGGGTTATCATTTTGCAGAGTTGGACACGTTCATTGCGTCCGAAGATTATGTTGGAGTATTTAGAGAAGGAACCCGCCTTGCAATGCCGAAGACAATCTGCGCGCCGGACACCTCGTCATTGAAGCCTGGTTCAGGGGCTACTGAGGAAGTCCTGGATTAAGCGGTCCTCGGGTGTCCGGACTATAGTACGTGGGCCGGACTGATGGGCTGTGAAGATACAAGACCGAGGACTCTCTCCCGTGTCCGGATAGGACTCTCCTTGGCGTGGAAGGCAAGCTTGGCGTCCTGATATGAAGATTCTTCTCTTTGTAACCGACTTTGTACAACCCTAGTCCCCTCCGGTGTCTATATAAATCGGAGGGCTTAGTCCGTAGAGGGTAGAATAATCATAGTCATACATGCTAGACTCTAGGGTTTAGCCATTATGATCTCATGGTAGATCAACTCTTGTAATACTCATATTCATCAAGATCAATCAAGCAGGAAGTAGGGTATTACCTCCATAGAGAGGGCCCGAACCTGGGTAAACATCGTGTCCCCTGTCTCCTGTTACCATCGACCTTAGACGCACAGTTCGGGACCCCCTACCCGAGATCTGCCGGTTTTGACACCGACAGTCATGGACCATCTGGCACAGCCGGCTGATGCTCGTGCTCATCGCCTGCGTGGGTTAGCTTCTAGTCAACTGATCTTGCGGTTGGAGTGATCACGCTTGCCCTTGGTCAGGGTGTGTAGGTGCGTAGGATTTCATAGATTGGACTGGCGGGGAGCCTTTATATGAGAAGTGCGGACTGTGTTGCATCCACGTGTGTGTTGGCCATCTACTCCTCGGCCCTCCATCTGTGGGACTGAGCTCCGGTGCATTAACTGCACCGGCCTTTGGTTGTATGACTGGTGGGCTAGCTACCAGTTGGGCCCACCTGTCATACTATAGGAAATATGCCCTAGAGGCAATAATAAAGTTGTTATTTATATTTCCTCATATCATGATAAATGTTAATTATTCATGCTAGAATTCTATTAACCGGAAACTTAGTACATGTGTGAATACATAGACAAACAGAGTGTCACTAGTATGCCTCTACTTGACTAGCTGGTTGAATCAAAGATGGTTAAGTTTCCTAGCCATAGACATGAGTTGTCATTTGATTAACGGGATCACATCATTAGAGAATGATGTGATTGATTTGACCCATTCCGTTAGTTTAGCATTTGATCGTTTAGTATATTGCTATTGCTTTCTTCATGACTTATACATGTTCCTATGACTATGAGATTATGCAACTCCCGAATACCGGAGGAACACTTCGTGTGCTACCAAACATCACAACGTTACTGGGTGATTATAAAGGTGCTATACAGGTGTCTCCGATGGTACTTGTTGACTTGGCATAGATCGAGATTAGGATTTGTCACTCCGATTGTCGGAGAGGTATCTCTGGGCCCTCTCGATAATGCACATCAATATAAGCCTAGCAAGCAATGCAACTAATGAATTAGTTGTGGGATGATGTATTATAGAACGAGTAAAGTGACTTGCCGGTAACGAGATTGAACTAGGTATTGAGATACCGACGATCGAATCTCGGGCAAGTAACATACCGATGACAAAGGGAACAACGTATGTTGTTATGCGGTTTGACCGATAAAGATCTTCGTACAATATGTAGGAGCCAATATGAGCATCCAGGTTCCACTATTGGTTATTGACCGGAGACGTGTCTTGGTCATGTCTACATAGTTCTGAAACCCGTAGGGTCCGCACGCTTAATGTTCGGTGACGATCGGTATTATGAGTTTCTGTGTTTTGATGTACCGAAGGTAGTTCGGAGTCCTGGATATGATCACGGACATGACGAGGAGTCTCGAAATGGTCGAGACATAAAGATCGATATATTGGAAGCCTATATTTGGACATCGGAATAGTTTCGGGTGAAATCGGGATTTTACAGGAGTACCAGGAGGTTACCGGAACCCCCTGGTAAGTATATGGGCCTTATTGGGCCATAGTGGAGAGAGAGAGAGGAGACCAGGGCAGGCCGCGCGCGCCCTCTCCCTCTGGTCTAAATTGGACTAGGAGGGGGGGCGGCGCCCCCTTTCCTTCCTCCCTCTCTCCCCCTTCCTTCTCTCCTAGTCCAACTAGGGAAGGGGGTGGGGAATCCTACTCCCGATGGGAGTAGGACTCTTCCAAGGCGCGCCATAGAGGGCCGGCCCTCCCCCTCCTCCACTCCTTTATATACGGGGGAAGGGGCACCCCATAAACACACAAGTTGATTAGTTGATCTTTTAGCCGTGTGCGGTGCCCCCTCCACAATAATCCACCTCGGTCATATCATCGCGGTGCTTAGGCAAAGCCCTGCGTCGGTAGCACCGTCATCACGCTGCCATGCTAACGGAACTCTCCCTCGAAGCTCTACTGGATCGTGAGTTCGAGGGACGTCATCGAGCTGAACGTGTGCTGAACTCGGAGGTGCCGTGCGTTCGGTACTTGGATCGTCAGATCGTGAAAACGTACGACTACATCAACCGCGTTGTCATAACGCTTCCGCTTTCGGTCTACGAGGGTACGTGGACAACACTCTCCCCTCTCGTTGCTATGCATCACCATGATCTTGCGTGTGCGTAGGATTTTTTTTGAAATTACTACGTTCACCAACAGTGGCATCCGAGCCAGGTTATGCGTAGATGTTATATGCACGAGTAGAAAACAAGTGAGTTGTGGGCGATACAAGTCATACTGCTTACCAGCATGTCACACTTTGATTCGGCGGTATTGTTGGATGAAGCGGCCCGGACCGACATTACGCGTACGCTTACGCGAGACTGGTTCTACCGACGTGCTTCGCACACAGGTGGCTGGCAGGTGTCAGTTTCTCCAACTTTAGTTGAATCGAGTGTGGCTATGCTCGGTCCTTGAGAAGGTTAAAACAGCACATACTTGATGAAATATCGTTGTGGTTTTGATGCGTAGGTAAGAACGGTTCTTACTCAGCCCATAGCAGCCACGTAAAACATGCAACAACAAAGTAGAGGACGTCTAACTTGTTTTTGCAGGGCATGTTGTGATGTGATATGTTCAAGACAAGATGCTAAATTTTATTGTATGAGATGATCATGTTTTGTAACCGAGTTATGGGCAACTGGTAGGAGCCATATGGTTGTCGCTTTATTGTATGAAATGCAATCGCCATGTAATTGCTTTAGTTTATCACTAAGCGGTAGCGATAGTCGTAGAAGCAATAGTTGGCGAGACGACAACGATGCTATGATGGAGATCAAGTTGTCGCGCCGGTGACGATGGTGATCATGATGGTGCTTTGGAGATGGAGATCAAAGGCACAAGATGATGATGGCCATATCATATCACTTATATTGATTGCATGTGATGTTTTTCTTTTATGCATCTTATTTTGCTTAGATCGACAGTAGCATTATAAGATGATCTCTCACTAAATTTCAAGCTATAAGTGTTCTCCCTGAGTATGCACCGTTGCGAAAGTTCGTCGTGCCGAGACACCACGTGATGATCGGGTGTGATAAGCTCTACGTTCACATACAATGGGTGCAAGCCAGTTTTGCACACGCAGAATACTCGGGTTAAACTTGACGAGCCTAGCATATGCAGATATGGCCTCGGAACACTCAGACCGAAAGTTCGAGCGTGAATCATATAGTCAATATGATCAACATAGTGATGTTCACCATTGAAAACTACTCCATCTCACGTGATGATCGGACATGGTTTAGTTGATATGGATCACGTGATCACTTAGATGATTAGAGGGATGTTTATCTAAGTGGGAGTTCTTAAGTAATTTGATTAATTGAACTTTAATTTATCATGAACTTAGTACTTGATAGTATTTTGCATGTCTACGTTGTTGTAGATAGATGGCCCGTGTTGTTGTTCCGTTGAATTTTAATGCGTTCCTTGAGAAAACAAAGTTGAAAGATGATGGTAGCAATTACACGGACTGGGTCTGTAACTTGAGGATTATCCTCATTGCTGCACAGAAGAATTACGTCCTGGAAGCACCGCTAGGTGCCAAACCCGCTGCAGGAGCAACGCCAGATGTTATGAACGTCTGGCAGAGCAAAGATGATGACTACTCGATAGTTCAGTGTGTCATGCTTTACGGCTTAGAACCGGGACTTCAACGGCGTTTGAATGTCATGGAGCATATGAGATGTTCCAGGAGTTGACGTTAATATTTCAAGCAAATGCCCGGATTGAGAGATATGTGGTCTCCAATAAGTTCTACAGCTGCAAGATGGAGGAGAATAGTTCTGTCAGTGAGCATATATACTCAAAATGTCTGGGTATAACAATCACTTGATTCAACTAGGAGTTAATCTTCTGGATGATAGTGTCATTGACAGAATTCGTCAATCACTGCCACCAAGCTACAAGAGCTTCGTGATGAACTATAATATGCAAGGGATGGATAAGACAATTCCCGAGCTCTTCGCGATGCTAAAGGCTGCAGAGGTAGAAATCAAGAAGGAGCATCAAGTGTTGATGGTCAACAAGACCACCAGTTTCAAGAAAAAGGGTAAAGGGAAGAAGGGGAACTTCAAGAAGAACGGCAACCAAGTTGCTGCTCAAGTGAAGAAGCCCAAGTCTGGACCTAAGCCTGAGACTGAGTGCTTCTACTGCAAAGGGACTAGTCACTGGAAGCGGAACTGCCCCAAGTATTTGGCGGATCGGAAGGATCGCAAGGTGAACAAAGGTATATGTGATATACATGTTATTGATGTATACCTTACTAATGCTCGCAGTAGTGCCTGGGTATTTGATACTGGTTCTGTTGCTAATATTTGCAACTCGAAACAGGGACTACGGATTAAGCGAAGATTGGCTAAGGACAAGGTGACGATGCGCGTGGGAAATGGTTCCAAAGTCGATGTGATCGCGGTCGGCACGCTACCTCTACATCTACCTTCGGGATAAGTTTTAGACCTGAATAATTGTTATTTGGTGCCAGCATTAAGCATGAACATTATATGTGGATCTTGTTTGATGCGAGACGGTTATTCATTTAAATCAGAGAATAATGGTTGTTCTATTTATATGAGTAATATCTTTTATGATCATGCACCCTTAAAAAGTGGTCTATTCTTTTTGAATCTCGATAGTAGTTATACACATATTCATAATATTGAAGCCAAAAGATGCAGAGTTGATAATGATAGTGCAACTTATTTGTGGCACTGCCGTTTAGGTCATATTGGTGTAAAGCGCATGAAGAAACTCCATTCTGATGGACATTTGGAATCACTTGATTATGAATCACTTGGTACTTCCGAACCATGCCTCATGGGCAAGATGACTAAAACGCCGTTCTCCGGAACAATGGAGCGAGCAACAGATTTGTTGGAAATCATACATACTGATGTATGTGGTCCGATGAATGTTGAGGCTCGCGGCGGGTATCGTTATTTTCTCACCTTCACAGTTGATTTGAGAAGATATGGTATATCTACTTGATGAAACATAAGTCTGAAACATTTGAAAAGTTTAAAGAATTTTAGAGTGAAGTGGAAAATCATCGTAACAAGAAAATAAAGTTTCTACGATCTGATCGTGGAGGAGAATATTTGAGTTACGAGTTTGGTCTTCATTTGAAACAATGCGGAATAGTTTCGCAACTCACACCACCCAGAACACCACAGCATAATGGTGTGTCCGAACGTCGTAATCGTACTTTACTAGATACTAGTCGTCTACCCGTGCATTCGCACGGGCTAGCATGAGAATGCTATCTTTGAGCAATGTTGAACATACATTATAATTCATCTTATTTTGCGGGAATCATAATATGTATATGATAGTTTTTATTAACTAAATCCTCTCATTGGCGGAAATTATTAATATTCACAAAAGGCCCCACATGGCTTCCCATGTATCCATTTCTTTCAGTACACATACTAATGGCTTTATAGTGACGATTATAATGGTATCTTGCACTTCGAAAATTGGTGTCTGAATTTATTCCACTTGGTGCACGTTGCATAAGACACATAGCTTCAGTGTATAAATTTAAATTTGGTTGAACTCTAGGATGTACAAATTGAGTCTGCATTTGTAAAGCAAATATCCTATTGTCCTACGGAGATTATTTCTTGTTGCACGTCTATATCTCATACATTACATTTTCTTTGCATTTGTAGTAGTGTGTATAATCACACATGAGTTATACTTATCTATATCTCTTCGCTGTAAAAGTAATATTTAATCTAATATAAATTATCGGCTGATATTCCTTGTGGGTTGGCAATGCTAATTATTGAATGATGCACCTTATGGGTTGTGTACTATATTATGCTCGGAGGCGAGGAGATAAGATGGCCAGTGGAGAATTGCAGATTTTTGTCAGGTGGATTCTTGACGCCTCAACATATACACGTACCATCTGCTTTTGACTAAGAGGCATATTAGTAACTTTGTGACATAGATGAAAGGGATTAACACCAAAGTATATATGTAAAACACAATTCCATCGTCCCATACATGCTATATTACATCGTAGTTTTTTTATTAAATATCGATCAATCCGCCACTTGTATTTCGAGGTCTTGATGCTCCAAGCTTCTGAAATTCCTCGGTCGCCGATTCTTTATCAACACCGATATGGAAATTTTATTACATAGGTACATGCAAATACACAAAAAAACATACATGGTTATTATTTTGAATTCCCTTTTTCGTGACAGTACCCTTTTATTGGTCCTTGAATAATTTTCACTTCATCTTTTTTCCTGAATGTGCAACATCAATATTTTTTCTGGTATTTAAGCAATGCGCCACATAAGCGAGTTATTTTATGCTTTCTCTTAGGTCCCAATTCTTTGAATATGGATTTATCTTTATCGTCACTGCCATCAGAATGTACAACACAAGTTGTTCTAGTCCTTTTTGTTGTTGTTCACAATTTGTTTATCATTGGTAACATGCTTCTAAAAAAACATGACAAAACTTGTGTTAACTACTGTAAAATAATGATTATATAAATATAATTTGTTATGCGGTAGATACTAAAAAGCATAGAGCATCATAGTAAAACAGTCGATCCATATTCAAAATTTGCTTTTGATCTCTTCCATCTGCCAAGTATAAGACCTGCTTTTATCCTGTTTCATTTTACAAAATGTTCATCAACATGCTGTATTGGCGAATCCGTTTCGGAGCCTAGGAAAATGATTCCATATACAGTGATACATATAGCCAATGTGAATTGATATATCAATCTCTATCCACGTAATTTCTGGAATCTTTATTCTTCTCGTTCATTTAATAATTATTTGTATCTATCAAGAATCTTGAGATTGCTTATCAATTTTCTTCCTTATGACTCAAGCATGGTGCAAGTTGATGTTCCATTCCGGTCACACATCTCCTCTATCTTAAGTTTGTACCTATACATAATACTAACATATATGGGTCTGTGCAGAATAGATTACTAACTAATAATGTGATATTATCAAAATGTACCGTGGACACATGTACAGGAGTAAAAAATGATACAGAATCGCTAGAAAATAATTGGACAGAAGATGCTTCGCAATCTGAATACAATGCTAAAGTTTGGATGGATTCAAGTATAAATCAGGAAAAAAACAAAATACCTGAACATAAACTTTTTTATATGGGTGCGACAGTCACAACATGATAAAGAGCCACATCGTTTTCCTATCTCACTTGACACACGACACTCTCAGTTTTCTTCCATGTCACTAAAAGGGGAATAGTCCTTTTGTTAGTAAGATTGAATGTAATCAATCCATATCATTGATAAAAGAAAGGCCTATTCCAACCTTCTAGCAAGCAGAACCACTACCGTAACCACAACTGGGTATAATTTATGAACCTTAAGAAGTCTGTAAGAAAAACTTAAGCAAACATGCAGAAAGTAGGACACACTTGTGCTGTTTACTTGAAGTGCTGGAGCCTTTACCCCAGGATCTCCCCAAATGCGAATACTGCTCCATTGAATGCTTAGAAAATAACTCACGTATTGGTCTGGACTGGGCTTTTCATTATCTTAGATGATGCATTGAGCTGCGATGTACTTTCCGGTGAAAGATATCTGCACAAACTGGCTCCATTTGTTCCCTGTTGTTATGTTGCCTGAATCGATCTCCAAGTATAAACCCATCTTGTCAAAAACGAATTAATCAACCTGCAAAAACACACACCAAAATACATAATGCCAGAACCAATCGATGGCCAAAGACAAATTACGTTATGTGTATGTGCATCCATTGTACCTGAATCAATAAGCTAACTGCCATGTACTTGCCTATTTTCCCGCATCCGGTCAGTTCAAAAAGTAGTCATGTTAGCTGCTATCTGGTCAAAAACGAATTAATCAACCTGCAATAACACATGCCAAAATACATAATGCCAGAATCAATCTATGGCCGAAGACAAATAACGTTCTGTGTATGTGCATGCACTGTACGCGAATCAATAAGCCAGCTACCATGCACTTGCCCATTTTCCCGCATCCAGTCTGTTCAAAAAGTAGTCAAATTAGCTTCCATAGGTGCGTGATCTCTGGAAAGAACTTCGCTTGTTGCATCGGCGAGGTCGGGTAATGCCACCAGGACAGGAGAGTCAAAATTCGAAACCCTTCTTTTTCATGATGGTAGACGTGTTCGACTTGGATGCGGAGATTGCATCAGAGGCCTCCAACAAAGGGATACACCACATCAGATCTTGGTGCAATTCAACGGTTTAGAACCTACAGGAGGATCAGATCAATGCATCCATGTATGGTAGAACCTATAAGTAGCCATCTATGTATTCCTACACGGCTACACTGTCAGATGTTCTAGATCAAAGCAGTATATGATTTGACTTTCAAGAGGAGAGCATGGTTACCTGATATCAGCAAGATTTGTGTCGGAGTGGAATAGAGGGGTAGGCAAGAAAACGCTGCAGCATATACTGTGGGATCTCCATGTAGGCTGGGGGTAGAACTGGGCCTCGATGCACACCGTTCATGCTGAGACCTGTTAGGGTACATGAAGTTGGAGGGTCACTATCCATCTTGCGTCGCCATACCATGTATCGATGAGAGTTAAGGTCCTGGTGTTTTTAAGATGATGAGTTTTTTTTCTTTTCAAGGTGAACCCGATCAAGATGAGGAACTAAAATTTGAGGCCTTAAGATGTGATCAACTCGAGTGCTTCAGGTTGGAGAGAGTTGATGGAGAGAGGAAGGGTTGGTGGAGAGAAAGATACGAGAGAGAGAGAGGAGGAGGAGGAGGATAAGGGGAAGAGAGAAAACGGAGAGATAAGGGATCACATGTTTCCAAGGAGAGAGAGAGAATTAAGGAGACGGAGGGCCGATGGAATTAGTATTTGCATGGGATGAGACAGGAGGATACGTACCTGGTTAGGATTTTATTCTCGTTACAACATAAAGGTTCGTGGACCTTTCAATTGTATTTTTTTGCTAAATTATATAGTACATATTAAGGATTTCATGAGTAGATCTACACCGTAATAATTTGGTCCCACCAGATTAACGGCTCGTAAATTCTAATTATTATGGGAATTTTTAGGGAGTCACAAATTAGTACAGGTATAGATAGATAGATAGATAGATAGATAGATAGATAGATGGTGTAATCTATGATGTCTCTTATTGATTTACCACCATTGTTTTGGGGTTATGATTTAGAGACGGCTGCATTCACGTTAAATAGGGCACCATCTAAATCCGTTGAGACGACGCCTTATGAACTGTGGTTTGGCAAGAAATCAAAGTTGTCGTTTCTTAAAGTTTGGGGATGCGATACTTATGTGAAAAAGCTTCAACCTGATAAGCTCGAACCCAAATCGGAGAAATGTGTCTTCATAAGATACCCAAAGAAGACTGTTGGGTACACCTTCTATCACAGATCCGAAGGCAAGACATTCGTTGCTAAGAATGGATCCTTTCTAGAGAAGAAGTTTCTCTCGAAAGAAGTGAGTGGGAGGAAAGTAGAACTTGATGAGGTAACTGTACCTGCTCCCTTATTGGAAAGTAGTTCATCGCAGAAACCTGTTCCTGTGACTCCTACACCAATTAGTGAGGTAGCTAATGATGATGATCATGTAACTTCAGATCAAGTAATACCGAACCTCGTAGGTCAACCAGAGTAAGATCCGCACCAGAGTGGTACGGTAATTCTGTTCTGGAGGTCATGTTACTTGACCATGACGAACCTACGAACTATGAGGAAGCGATGATGAGCCCAGATTCCGCGAAATGGCTTGAGGCCATGAAATCTTAGATTGGATCCATGTATGAGAACAAAGTGTGGACTTTGGTTGACTTGCCCGATGATCGGCAAGCCATCAAGAATAAATGGATCTTCAAGAAGAAGACTGACGCTGACGGTAATGTTACTGTCTACAAAGCTCGACTTGTTGCAAAAGGTTTTCGACAAGTTCAAGGAGTTGACTATGATGAGACCTTCTCACCCGTAGCGATGCTTAAGTCCGTCCGAATCATGTTAGCAATTGCCGCACTTTATGATTATGAAATTTCGCAAACGGATGTAAAGACTGCATTCCTGAATGGATTTCTGGAAGAAGAGTTGTATATGATGCAACCTGAAGGTTTTATCGATCTACGTGTGAAGCGGAGTACATGACTGCTTCGGAAGCAGCAAATGAAGGAGTCCGGATGAAGGAGTTCATATCCGATCTAGGTGTCATAGCTAGTGCATCGGGTGCAATCAAAATCTTTTGTGACAATACTGGTGCAATTGCCTTGGCAAAGGAATCCAGATTTCACAAGAGAACCAAGCACATCAAGAGACGCTCCAATTCCATCCGCGATCAAGTCAAGGAGGGAGACATAGAGATTTGCAAGATATATATGGATCTGAATGTTGCAAACCCGTTGATTAAGCCTCCCTCACGAGCAAAACATGATCAGCACCAAGACTCCATGGGTGTTAGAATCATTACTATGTAATCTAGATTACTGACTCTAGTGCAAGTGGGAGACTGAAGGAAATATGCCCTAGAGGCAATAATAAAGTTGTTATTTATATTTCCTTATATAATGATAAATATTTATTATTCATGCTAGAATTGTATAACCGGAAACTTAGTACATGTGTGAATACATAGACAAACAGAGTGTCACTAGTATGCTTCTACTTGACTAGCTCGTCGAATCAAAGATGGTTTAGTTTCCTAGCCATAGACATGAGTTGTCATTTGATTAACGGGATCACATCATTAGAGAATGATGTGATTGACTTGACCCATTCCGTTAGCTTAGCATTCGATCGTTTAGTATATTGCTATTGCTTTCTTCATGACTTATACATGTTCCTATGACTATGAGATTATGCAACTCCCGAATACCGGAGGAACACTTTGTGTGCTACCAAACGTCACAACGTAACTGGGTGATTATAAAGGTTCTCTACAGGTGTCTCCGATGGTACTTGTTGAGTTGGCATAGATCGAGATTAGGATTTGTCACTCTGATTGTCGGAGATGTAACTCTGGTCCTCTCGGTAATGCACATCACTGTAAGCCTTGCAAGCAATGCAACTAATGAGTTAGTTGCGAGATGATGTATTACGGAACGAGTAAAGAGATTTCCCGGTAACGAGATTGAACTAGGTATTGATATACCGACGATCGAATCTCGGGCAAGTAACATACCGATGACAAAGGGAACAACATATGTTGTTATGCGGTTTGACCGATAAAGATCTTCGTAGAATATGTAGGAGCCAATATGAGCATCCAGGTTCCGCTATTGGTTATTGACTGGAGACGTCTCTCGGTCATGTCTACATAGTGCTCGAACCTATAGGGTCCACACGCTTAACGTTCGGTGACGATCGGTATTATGAGTTTATGTGTTTTGATGTACCGAACATAGTTCGCAGTCCCGGATATGATCACGGACCTGATGAGGAGTGTCGAAATGGTCTAGATATAAAGAGTGATATATTGGAAGCCTGTATTTGGACATCCGAATAGTTCCGGGTGAAATCGGGATTTTACCGGAGTACCGGGAGGTTACCGGAACCCCCCGGTAAGTATATGGGCCTTATTGGGCCATAGTGGAGATAGAGAGAGGAGACCAGGGCAGGCCGCGCGCCCCCTCTCCCTCTGGTCCGAATTGGACTAGGAGGGGGGCGGCGCCCCCCTTTCCTTCCTCCCTCTCTTCCCCTTCCTTCTCTCCTAGTACAACTAGGGAAGGGGGGGGGGAATCCTACTCCCGGTGGGAGTAGGTCTCCTCCAGGGCGCACCATAGAGGGCTGGCCCTCCCCTCCTCCACTCCTTTATATACGGGGGAAGGGGGCACCCCATAGACACACAAGTTGATCAGTTGATCTTTTAGCCGTGTGCGGTGCCCCCCTCCACCATAATCCACCTCGGTCATATCGTAGCGGTGCTTAGGCGAAGCCCTGCGTCAGTAGCATCATCATCACCGTCATCACACCGTCGTGCTGACGGAACTCTCCCTCGAAGCTTTGCTGGATCGTGAGTTCAAGGGACGTCATCGAGCTGAACGTGTGCTGAATGCTACCTCTTGAGCACTGTGTTGGTTTTCCCTTGAAGAGGAAATGGTGATGCAGCAAGGTAGCGTAAGTATTTTCCTTAGTTTTGGAGAACCAAGGTATCAATCCAGTAGGAGGCCACACGCAAGTCCCTTGTACCTACACAAACAAATAAGAACCTTGCAACCAACGCGATAAAGGGGCTGTCAATCCCTACACAGCCACTTGCAAAAGTGAGATCTGATATAGATGATAAGATAATAGTTTTGGTATTTTTATGATAAAGACTAAAAGTAAAGAAAGCAAAATAAATGGCGATAGAAATAGCCCGTTGACGGGAGATTTATGATGGAAAATAGACCCAGGGGCCATAGGTTTCACTAGTGGCTTCTCTCAAGATAGCATAAGTATTACGGTGGGTGAACAAATTACTGTCGAGCAATGGATAGAATTGAGCAGAGTTATGAGAATATCTAGGTATGATCATGTATATAGGCATCACGTCCGTGACAAGTAGACCGACTCCTGCATGCATCTACTACTCTTACTCCACACATCGACCGCTATCCAGCATGCATCTACAGTATTAAGTTCATAAGAACAGAGTAACGCTTTAAGCAAGATGACATGATGTAGAGGGATAAACTCATGCATATTATATAAACGCCATCTTTTTATCCTCGATGGCAACAATACAATACGTGTCATTTCCTCTACTGTCACTGGGATCGAGCACCGCAAGATTGAACCCAAAGCTAAGCACTTCTCCCATTGCAAGAAAGATCAATCTAGTAGGCGAAACCACACTGATAATTCGAAGAGACTTGCAAAGATAACCAATCATACATAAAAGAATTCAGAGGAGATTCAAATATTGTTCATAGATAATCTCGATCATAAACCCACAATTCATCGGATCTCGACAAACACACCACAAAAGAAGATTACATCGAATAGAACTCCAAGAAGATCGAGGAGAACTTTGTGTTGAGATCCAAAGAGAGAGAAGAAGCCATCTTTCTAATAACTATCGACCCGAAGGTCTGAGGTAAACTACTCACACATCATTAGAGAGGCTATGGTGTTGATGTAGAAGCCCTCCATGATCAATGCCCCCTCCGGCATAGCGCCGGAAAAGGCCCCAAGATGGGATCTCACGGGTATAGAAGGTTGCAGCGTTGGAAATAGAGTTTTGGCTCCGTGTCTGATGGTTTGGGGGTACGTAGGTATATATAGGAGGAAGAAGTAGGTCGGTGGAGCTACGAGTGGCCCACGAGGGTGGAGGGCGTGCCTAGGGGGGTAGGCGCGCCCCCTACCTCGTGGCCTCCTCGTTGATTGCTTGACGTCCACTCCAAGTCCTATGGATCACGTTTGTTCCGGAATCATGTTCCCAAAGGTTTCATTCCGTTTGGACTCCGTTTGATATCTTCCTTTGAAACACTGAAATAGGCAAAAAAACAGCAATTTGGGCTGGGCCTCCGGTTAATAGGGTAGTCCCAGAAATAATATAAAAGTGTATAATAAAGCCCACTGAACATCCAAAACAGAATATATAATAGCATGAAACAATAAAAAATTATAGATACGTTGGAGACGTATCAAGCATCCCCAAGCTTAATTCCTGCTCGTCCTCGAGTAGGTAAATGATAAAAACAGAATTTTTGATGTGGAATGCTACTTAGCATAATTTTCAATGTAATTCTCTTAATTGTGGCATGAATATTCAGATCCGAAAGATTCAAGATAAAAGTTTAATATTGACATAAAAGTAATAATACTTCAAGCATACTAACTAAGCAATTATGTCTTCTCAAAATAACATGGGCAAAGAAAGTTCATCCCTACAAAATCATATAGTTTGGTCATGCTCCATTTTCGTCACACAAGAATGCTCTCATCATGCACAACCCCGATGACAAGCCAAGCAATTGTTCCATACTTTATTAATCTCAAACTTTTTTCAACTTTCACGCAATACATGAGCGTGAGCCATGGATATAGCACTATGAGTGGAATAGAATATAATGATGGGGGTTATGTGGAGAAAACAAAAAAGGAGAAAGTCTCACATTGACGCGGCTAATCAACGGGCTAGGAAGATGCCCATCAATTGATGTCAATGCAAGGACTAGAGCTATAAATGTATGAAAGCTCGACAAAAGAAACTAAGTGGGTGTGCATCCAACTTGCTTGCTCACGAAGACCTAGGGCATTTGAGGAATCCCATTGTTGGAATATACAAGCCAAGTTCTATAATGAAAAATTCCCACTAGTATATGAAAGTGACAAAACAAAAGACTCTCTATTATGAAGATCATGGTGCTACTTTGAAGCACAAGTGTGGAAAAAGGATAGTAGCATTGCCCCTTTTTATTTTCTTTTCTTTTTTTCCTTTTTTTGGGCCTTTCCTTTTTTTTATTTGGCCTTTCTATTTTTTTGGGACAATGCTCTATGAATGATGATCATCACACTTCTATTTATTTACAACTCAATGATTACAACTCAATAATAGAACAAAGTAGGACTCTATATGAATGCCTCCGGCGGTGTACCGGGACGGGCAATGGATCAAGAGTGACATGTATAAAATAATTATGCATGGTGGCTTTGCCACAAATACGATGTCAACTACATGATCAGGCAAGGCAATATGACAATGATGAAGTGTGTCATGATAAACGGAACGATGGAAAGTTGCATGGCAATATATCTCGGAATGGCTATGGAAATGCCATAATAGGTAGGTATGGTGGCTGTTTTGAGGAAGATATAAGGAGGTTTATGTGTGATAGAGCGTATCGTATCATGGGGTTTGGATGCACCGGCAAAGTTTGCATGGACTCTCAAGGTGAGAAAGGGCAGTGCATGGTACCGAAGAGGCTAGCAATGATGGAAGGGTGAGAATGCGTATAATCCATGGACTCAACATTAGTCATACATAACTCACATACTTATTGCAAAAATCGACAAGTCATCAAAAACCAAGCACTACGCGCATGCTCCTAGGGGGATAGATTGGTAGGAAAAGACCATCGCTCGTCCCCGACCGCCACTCATAAGGAGGACAATCAAAGAACACTTCATGTTTCAAATTTGTTACACAACGTTTACCATACGTCCATGCTACGAGACTTGCAAACTTCAACACAAGTATTTCTCAAATTCACAACTAATCAACTAGCACAAATTTAATATCACTACCTCCATGTCTCAAAACAATCATCAAGCATCAAACTTCTCTTAGTATTCAACACACTTAAAAGAAAGTTTTTACTAATCTTGGACGGCTATCATAATAGGACTAATTTCTCAATTTAAGCATATTACCATCCTGTTTTGTAGGACTCTCAAAATAATATAAGTGAAGCATGAGAGAACAATAATTTCTATAAAACAAAACCACCACCGTGCTCTAAAAGATATAAGTGGAGCACTAGAGCAAAAACTATATAGCTCAAAAGATATAGGTGAAGCACATAGAGTATTCTAATAAATTCCGAATCATGTGTGTCTCTCTCAAAAGGTGTGTACAGCAAGGATGATTGTGGAAAACTAAAAATCAAAGACTCAAATCATACAAGACGCTCCAAGCAAAACACATATCATGTGGTGAATAAAAATATAGCATCAAGTAAAGTTACCGATAGACGAAGACGAAAGAGGGGATGCCTTCCGGGGCATCCCCAAGCTTAGGCTTTTGGTGTCCTTGAATTTTACCTTGGGGTTCCTTGGGAATCCCCAAGCTTAGGTCTTGCCAATCGTTGTTCCATAATCCATCAAATCTTTACCCAAAACATGGAAACATCACAACACAAAACGTAACAAAAAATCTCATGAGCTCCGTTAGCGAAAGAAAACAAAACACCACTTCAAGGTACTGTAATGAACTCTCTTTATTTATATTGGTGTTAAACCTACTGTATTCAACTTCTCTATGGTTTATAAACTCTTTTACTAGCCATAGATTCATCAAAATAAGCAAACAACACACAAAAAACAGAATCTGTCAAAAATAAAACAGTCTGTAGTAATCTGTAACTAACGCAAACTTATGGAACTTATAAAAATCTACCAAAATAGGAAGACCTAGATAATTTGTTTATTGATCTTCTGCAATTGGAAGCAGTATTTTATCACGTTCTGGTGATTTTTAACAATTGTTTTCATGAACAGAAAGTTTCTGAAATTTTCAGCAAGATCAAATAACTATCACCCAAGAAGATCCTATAGGTTTAACTTGGCACAAACACTAATTAAAACACAAAACCACATCTAACCATAGGCTAGATCAAAGATTTATTACTAAACAGAAATAAAAATAAAGAAAATAAAACAAAATTTGGTTGCCTCCCAACAAGCGCTATCGTTTAACGCCCCTGGCTAGGCATAAAAGCGAGGATAGATCTAGGTATTGCCATCTTTGGTAGGCAATTCTTCAATAAGACACGTATAACCCCTAAGAGTCTCTTTCTTTTTATTAATTATCAAATTCCTAGGCACAAATCAAGAATATCATTTTTAGCAAAAGGTTCTTTAAGGATAGCGAGAAAGTCCGGGTGAACACTTATGGATTTGAGGTCCGCATTTCCCTTACTAGAAGTTTCACCCTTATTTTTAGGAACATACATCAATTTGGCAATCTTAGAATTAGAAAGAGTGATTTTCACAGAAGAAAAGGCAGACCCTAGGTTGGTAATAATATCCTCAATTTTATCAATTCTAATGGAATCTTGATCTACCTTTTCATTAACCATAGGTTCCTTTTCATTACAAATTTTAAGAGCAATTCCTACCTTAGATCCGTATTGGGTAACTTGGTTGTGGATCTTTCTATCCAAATTTTCAATCAACTCTACGGTAGCAACTTTATTTTCAATAATTTCAAGCCGTTGCATCACATGTTCCAAAGTTAAAGTAGTTCCATTAACCAAAAGAGGTGGTGGGCCAAACAAATCTATCATAGTATTATAAGAATCAAAAGTATGGCTACCCAAGAAATTTCCTCCGGTAATGGTATCAAGAATATATCTATTCCAATGAGTGATGACTACACATAAATTGCGAAGAAGAACGGAAGTAGATTGCTTCCTAGTAGATCTATTTTGCGCATTGCAAATTCTGTACCAAGCATATTTTAGATTTTCTCCCTCCCGTTGTTTAAAATTAAGAACTTCATTCTCGGGAGACAAAGGAGTAGATAAAGGACTAGCCATGATGGCACACGGGACACAAAAGGCAAGTGAAAAAGAGGCGAGCGGAAAAGAGGGCGAATAAAACGGCAAGGCTAAAGTGGGGGAGAGGAAAACGAGAGGCAAATGGCAAATAATGTAATGCGAGGGATAAGAGTTTGTGATGGGTACTTGTATCTCTTGACTTGTGCGTAGACTCCCCGGCAACGGCGCCAAAAATCCTTCTTGCTACCTCTTGAGCACTGCGTTGGTTTTCCCTTGAAGAGGAAAGGGTGATGCAACAAAGTAGCGTAAGTATTTCCCTCAGTTTTTGAGAACCAAGGTATCAATCCAGTAGGAGGCCACACGCAACTCCCTCGTACCTACACAAACAAATAAGAACCTTGCAACCAACGCGATAAAGGGGTTGTCAATCCCTTCACGACCACCTGCAAAAGGGAGATCTGATAGAGATGATAAGATAATATTTTTGGTATTTTTATGATAAAGACTAAAAGTAAAGAAAGTAAACTAAACGGCGATAGAAATAGCTTGTTGACGGGAGATTAATATGATGGAAAACAGACCCGGGGGCCATATGTTTCACTAGTGGCTTCTCTCAAGATAGCATAAGTATTACGGCGGGTGAACAAATTACTGTCGAGCAATTAATAGAATTGAGCATAGTAATGAGAATATCTAGGTATGATCATGTATATAGGCATCACGTCCGTGACAAGTAGACCGACTCCTGCCTGCATCTACTACTATTACTCCACACATCGACCGCGAACCAGCATGCATCTAGAGTATTAAGTTCATAAGAACAGAGTAACGCTTTAAGCAAGATGACATGATGTAGAGGGATAAACTCATGCAATATGATATAAACCCCATCTTTTTATCCTCGATGGCAACAATACAATACATGTCGTTTCCCCTACTGTCACTGGGATCGAGCACCGCAGGATTGAACCCAAAGCTAAGCACTTCTCCCATTACAAGAAAGATCAATCTAGTAGGCCAAACCAAATTGATAATTCGAAGAGACTTGCAAAGATAACCAATCATACATAAAAGAATTCAGAGGAGATTCAAATATTGTTCATAGATAATCTTGATCATAAACCCACAATTCATCGGATCTCGACAAACACACCGCAAAAGAAGATTACATCGAATAGAACTCCAAGAAGTTCAAGGAGAACTTTGTATTGAGATCCAAAGAGAGAGAAGAAGCCATCTATCTAGTAACTATGGACCCGAAGGTCTGAGGTAAACTACTCTCAAATCATCGGAGAAGCTATGGTGTTGATGTAGAAGCCCTCCGTGATCAATGCCCCCTCCGGTGGAGCGCCGGAAAAGGCCCCAAGATGGGATCTAACGGGTACAGAAGGTTGCGGCAGTGGAAATAGGGTTTTGGCTCCGTGTATGATGGTTTGGGGGTACGTAGGTATATATAGGAGGAAGAAGTAGGTCGGTGGAGCTACGAGGGGCCCACGAGGGTGGAAGGCGTGCCCAGGGGTGCTAGGCACGCCCCCCTGCCTCGTGGCCTCCTCGTTGATTGCTTGACGTCCACTCCAAGTCATCTGGATCACGTTTGTTCCGTAAATCACGTTCCCGAAGGTTTCATTCCTTTTGGACTCCGTTTGATATCCTTTCCTTCGAAACACTGAAATAGGCAAAAAACCAGCAATTTGGGCTAGGCCTCCGGTTAATAGGTTAGTCCCAAAAATAATATAAAAGTGTATCATAAAGCCCATTGAACATCCAAAATAGAATATTTAATAGCATGGAACAATCAAAAATTATAGATATGTTGGAGACATATCGCTGAACTCGGAGGTGCCGTGCGTTCGGTACTTGGACCGATCGGATCGTGAAGACGTACGACTACATCAACCGTGTTGTCATAACGCTTCCGCTTTCGGTCTACGAGGGTACGTGGACAACACTCTCCCCTCCCGTTGCTATGCATCACAATGATCTTGCGTGTGCGTAGGAAATTTTTTGAAATTACCATGTTCCCCAACACATACACCCAAAGGCAGGTGCAGTAAGTCAATGAAGCTGCATCCCGGTCCGTGCTGGTGCAGTATAGTCATCTCGCTGGACCTCTTCTTGGGGCCAAACGAGAGAACTTTGATGTTTATTGGTTTATTGGTCCCCTTTGCATTTTGCGCCAAATTTTGACCTTTGATTTAACTAATAAAATGTCAATTCATGTCACCAAAAATGTTGTGCTAAGTAGTCTCAAGTCATTGAATGCATACGCATCCCAAGTCTCCTATTGGGTGCTTTCTTTTTTTGTGGCAAAAAACAGGGAGCGAGGTAGGTAGTTAATGCACCACGCCTAAAAGTTTTGGGATTACTATTTGGTTTTCGTAACGTGACTAATGCACCAGTACGGAGGGAGTACAATAGTAGTCTTTGATTGCAATTTTTAGTTGGTAGCTTACCAAGCTGAGCGCTTGGTGAGTACAATAGTAGTCTGATTGATGAGACTTTAGATTTGAGTCATCTACTGGAAGGAATAAAACAATACACCATGTATTTTTTTACAGAGGGAGTAGTATATTTTTTGTGACATGCATTACTACATATTGCTAGTCAAATACTAAATCCAGAAAGACGTGGTAGTACTACTAAATTCAGACGGTGGTGCTAGTACGAGTAGTAGTATGCTACCTCTTGAGCTTGCGTTGGATTTCCTTGAAGAGGAAAGGATGATGCAGCAAAGTAGCGTATGTATTTCCCTCAGTTTTTGAGAACTAAGGTATCAATCCATTAGGAGGCCACGCGCGAGTCCCTCGTACCTACACAAAACAAATAACTCCTCGCAACCAACGCGAATAGGGGTTGTCAATCCCTTCACAGTCACTTACGAGAGTGAGATCTGATAGAGATGATAGATAATATTTTTGGTATAAAGATATAAAGTAAAATAAAAAGCAAAGTTAAAAAGCAAAGGCAATAATAAAGCGATGGAAGATTAATATGATGAGAATAGACCCGGGGGCCATAGATTTCACTAGTGGCTTCTCTCAAGAGCATAAGTATTTTACGGTGGTGAACGAATTACTGTTGAGCAATTGACAGAATTGAGCATAGTTATGAGAATATCTAGGTATGATCATGTATATAGGCATCACGTCCGAGACAAGTAGACTGACTCCTGCCTGCATCTACTACTATTACTGCAATCATCGACCGCTATACAGCATGCATCTACAGTATTAAGTTAATGAAAACAGAGTAACGCCTTAAGCAAGATGACATGATGTGGAGGGATAAATTCATGCAATATGATAAAAACCCCATCTCGTTATCCTCGATGGCAACAATACAATATGTGCCTTGCTGCCCCTACTGTCACTGGGAAAGGACACCGCAAGATTGAACCCAAAGCTAAGCACTTCTCCCATTGCAAGAAAAACCAATCTAGTACGCCAAACCAAACTGATAATTCGAAGAGACTTGCAAACATAACCAATCATACATAAAAGAATTCAGAGAAGATTCAAATATTGTTCATAGATAATCTTGATCATAAACCCATAATTCATCGGTCTCAACAAACACACCGCAAAAAGAAGATTACATCTAATAGATCTCCATGAGAGAGGGGGAGAACATTGTATTGAGATCCAAAAAGAGAGAAGAAGCCATGTAGCTACTAACTATGGACCCGAAGGTCTGAGGTAAACTACTCACACTTCATCGGAGGGGCTATGGTGATGATGTAGAAGCCCTCCGTGGTGGATTCCCCTTACGGTGGAGCTCCGGAATAGGCCCCAAGATGGGATCTCGTGGGTACAGAAGGTTGCGGCGGTGGAATTAGGTTTTTGGCTCCCTATCTGATCGTTTGGGGGTACGTAGGTATATACAGGAGGAAGAAGTACGTCGGTGGAGCTTCGTGGGGCCCACGAGGGTGGGGGTGCGCCCTAGGGGGTAGGCGCGCCCCCCTACCTCGTGCCCACCTCATGGCTTTCTTGACGTAGGGTCCAAGTCTCCTGGGTCATATCCGGTGAGAAAATCACGTTCCCGAAGGTTTCATTCCGTTTGGACTCCGGTTGATATTCCATTTCTTCGAAACACTGAAATAGGCAAAAAAACAACAATTCTGGGCTGGGCCTCCGGTTAATAGGTTAGTCCCAAAAGTAATATAAAAGTGGAAAATAAAGCCCAATATTGTCCAAAACAGTAGATAATATAGCATGGAGCAATCAAAAATTATAGATACGTTGGAGACGTATCAGGCATCCCCAAGCTTAATTCCTGCTCGTCCTCGAGTAGGTAAATGATAAAAAAGATAATTTTTGATGCGGAGTGCTACTTGGCATAACTTCAATGTAATTCTTCTTAATTGTGGTATGAATATTCAGATCTAAAAGATTCAAGACAAAAGTTCATACTGACATAAAAATAATAATACTTCAAGCATACTAACTAAGCAATTATGCCTTCTCAAAATAACATGGCCAAAGAAAGCTATCCCTACAAAATCATATAGTCTGGCTATGCTCTATCTTCATCGCACAAAACATTTAAATCATGCCCAACCCCGGTTTCAGCCAAGCAATTTTTTAATACTTTAGAATTTTCAAACTCTTCAACTTTCATGCAATATATGAGCGTGAGCCATGGATATAGCACTATATGTGGAATAGAATGGTGGTTGTGGAGAAGACAAAAAGGAGAAGATAGTCTCACATCAACTAGGCGTATCAACGGGCTATGGAGATGCCCATCAATAGATATCAATGTGCGTGAGTAGGGATTGCCATGCAACGGATGCACTAGAGCTATAAGTATATGAAAGCTCAACAAAAGAAACTAAGTGGGTGTGCATCCAACTCGCTTGCTCGCAAGACCTAGGGCATTTGAGGAAGCCCATCATTGGAATATACAAGCCAAGTTCTATAATGAAAAATTCCCACTAGTATATGAAAGTGAAAAAATGAGAGACTCTCTATCATGAAGATCATGGTGCTACTTTGAAGCACAAGTGTGGTAAAAGTATAGTAACATTGTCCCTTCTCTCTTTTTCTCTCATTTTTTTTATTTGGGCCTTTTCTCTTTTTTATGGCCTCTTTTCTTTTCTATTTTTTTATTTTTCGTTCGGAGTCTCATCCCGACTTATGGGGGTATCATAGTCTCCATCATCCTTTCCTCACTTGGGACAATGCTCTAAAAATGATGATCATCACACTTTTATTTACTTACAACTCAACAATTACAACTCGATACTTACAACAAAATATGACTCTATATGAATGCCTCCGGCGGTGAACCGGGATATGCAATGATTCAAGAGTGACATGTATGAAAGAATTATGAACGGTGGCTTTGCCACAAATATGATGTCAACTACATGATCATGCTAAGCAATATGACAATGATGGAGCATGTCATAATAAACGGAACGGTGGAAAGTTGCATGGCAATATATCTCGGAATGGCTATGGAAATGCCATGATAGGTAGGTATGGTGGCTGTTTTGAGGAAGGTATATGGTGGGTGTATGATACCGGCGAAAAGTGTGTGGTATTAGAGAGGCTAGCAATGGTGGAGAGGTGAGAGTGCGTATAATCCATGGACTCAACATTAGTCAGAAAGAACTCACATACTTATTGCAAAAACTACAAGTCATCAAAACAAAATATTACACGCACGCTCCTAGGGGAAGGGTTGGTAGGAGTTAACCATCGCGCGAACCCGACCCCCACACATAAGGAAGACAATCAATAAATATATCGTGCTCCAACTTCATCACATAACGGTTCACTATACATGCATGCTACGGGAATCACAAACTTTAACACAAGTATTTCTCAAATTCACAACTACTCAACTAGCATGACTCTAATATCACCATCTTCATATCTCAAAACAATTATCAAGCATCAAACTTTTCTTAGTATTCAACGCACTCAAAAGAATTTTTTTACAAATTTTGAATACCAAGCATATTAAGATTGTTTAAGCAAATTACCATGCTATTTAAGACTCTCAAAATAATCTAAGTGAAGCATGAGAAATCAATGGTTTCTATAAAACAAATCCACTACCGTGCTCTAAAAGATGTAAGTGAAGCACTAGAGCAAAACTATATAGCTCAAAAGATATAAGCGAAGCACATAGAGTATTCTAACAAATTCCAAATCATGTATGGCTCGCTCAAAAGGTGTGTACAGCAAGGATGATTGTGTTGAACTAAAAAGCAAAGACGCAAATAATACAAGACGCTCCAAGCAAAACACATATCATGTGGTGAATAAAAATATAGCTCCAAGTAAAGTTACTGATAGAAGTAGACGAAAGAGGGGATGCCTTCCGGGGCATCCCCAAGCTTTGACTTTTTGGTTTCCTTAGATTATCTTGGGGGTGCCATGGGCATCCCCAAGCTTAGGCTCTTGCCACTCCTTATTCCATAATCCATCAAAAGATTACACCCAAAACTTGAAAACTTCACAACACAAAACTCAACAGAAATCTCATGAGCTCCGTTAGCGAAAGAAAACAAAACACCACTTCAAGGTACTGTAATGAACTCATTATTTATTTATATTGGTGTTAAACCTACTGTATTCCAACTTCCCTATGGTTTATAAACTATTTTACTAGCCATAGATTCATCAAAATAAGCAAACAACACACGAAAAACAGAATTTGTCAAAAACAGAACAGTCTGTAGTAATCTGTAACTAACGCAAAATTCTGGAACGTGGAAAATTCAGCCCAATTAGGAAGTTCTATATAATTTGTTTATTGATCTACATAAAAAAGAATCAACTAAAAATCACGTTCCTGTGATTTATGAAAACTAATCTCGTGCGCACAAAGTTTCTGTTTTCTGCAGCAGAATCAAAATAACTACTACCGTAGGTTATCCTAATGGTTTTACATGGCACAAACACTAATTAAAACACAAAAACGAATCTAACCAGAGGCTAGACAAATTATTTATTCCTAAACAGAAGCAAAAGAAAAAAACTAAGATAAAATTGGGTTGCCTCCCAACAAGCGCTATCGTTTAACGCCCTTAGCTAGGCATAATAGCAAGGATAGATCTAGGTATTGCCATCTTTGGTAGGCAAACCATAAGTGGCTCTCATGATAGATTCATATGGTAATTTTATTTTCTTTCTAGGGAAGTGTTCCATGCCTTTCCTAATGGTAATTGGAATCTAATATTCCTTTCCTTCATATCAATAATTGCACCAATCGTTCTAAGGAAAGGTCTACCAAGAATAATAGGACATGAAGGATTGCAATCTATATCAAGAACGATAAAATCTACGGGCACATAATTCCTATTTGCAACAATAAGAACATCATTAATTCTTCCCATAGGTTTTTTAACAGTGGAATCCGCAAGGTGCAAGTTTAGAGAGGAATCATCAAAATCATGGAAATCTAGCAAATCACACAAAGTTTTGGGAATAGTGGAAACACTAGCACCCAAATCACATAAAGCATAAAACTCATGATCCTTAATCTTAATTTTAATAGTAGGTTCTCACTCATCATAAAGTTTTCTAGCGGTAGAAACTTCCAACTCAAGCTTTTCTTCATAAGATTGCATCAAAGCATCAACGATATGTTTGGTAAAAGTTTTATTTTAACTATAAGCATGAGGAGAATTTAGCACGGATTGCAACAAGGAAATACAATCAATTAAAGAGCAACTTTCATACATAAATTCCTTGAAATCCAAAATAGTTGGTTTAGCAACATCTAGGGTTTTGATTTCTTCAATCTCACTTCTATCAATTTTAGCATCAAGATCTAAAAACTCTGAATTTTTGGAACGCCTTCTAGGTAAAGGTGGATCATATTCAGTCTCATTATTATCAAGATTCATATTGCAAAACAAAGATTTAATAGGGGACACATCAATAACTTTTAGATCTTCATCTTTATTTTCATGGAAATCCAGTTTAGCAGCCATCTTATTGACTAAGGTAGCCTGCTTATCCGAAATTTCAGCAGTCAACTTCTCAAGACGAGAAATTTGAGATTTTATACCATCAAATTCTTTAGACATATCATCGAGATCTTTATTCATATAACTCATAAAACTTTTTTGTTCTTTAAGCTCATCTCTGAAGAAATTATTATGCTCAAATTGCAAAACCATAAAACTCCTGACGTTGCTTTCTATCTCTTCTAACCTTTCAAGGTGAAGATCACCAAATCTAGGTAGAGCCATCGTGACAAGCAAGCAATCCAACACCCGAGCAAACAAAAAGCAAGCAAGAAAAAAGGAGAACAGAAGAGAGAGGGCGAATAAAACGGCAAGGGTGAAGTGTGGGAGAGGAAAACGAGAGGCAAATGGCAAATAATGTAATGCGAGAGATAAGGGATTGTGATGGGTACTTGGTATGTTGACTTTTGCGTAGACTCCCCGGCAACGGCGCCAGAAATTCTTCTTGCTACCTCTTGAGCTTGCGTTGGATTTCCTTGAAGAGGAAAGGATGATGCAGCAAAGTAGCATAAGTATTTCTCTTAGTTTTTGAGAACCAAGGTATCAATCCAGTAGGAGCCCACGCGCGAGTCCCTCGTACCTACACAAAACAAATAACTCCTCGCAACCAACGCGAATAGGGGTTGTCAATCCCTTCACGGTCACTTACGAGAGTGAGATCTGATAGAGATGAGAGATAATATTTTTGGTATTTTTGGTATAAAGATGCAAAGTAAAATAAAAAGCAAAGTAAAAAGCAGGGGCCATAGATTTCACTAGTGGCTTCTCTCAAGAGCATAAGTATTTTACGGTGGGTGAACGAATTACTGTTGAGCAATTGATAGAATTGAGCATAGTTATGAGAATATCTAGGTATGATCATGTATATAGGCATCACATCCGAGACAAGTAGACCGACTCCTGCCTGCATCTACTACTATTACCCCACTCATTGACCGCTATCCAGCATGCATCTAGAGTATTAAGTTAATGAAAAAAGAGTAACGCCTTAAGCAAGATGACATGATGTAGAGGGATAAATTCATGCAATATGATAAAAACCCCATCTTGTTATCCTCGATGGCAACAATACAATACGTGCCTTGCTGCCCCTACTGACACTGGGAAAGGACACCGCAAGATTGAACCCAAAGCTAAGCAGTTCTCCCATTGCAAGAAAAATCAATCTAGTAGGCCAAACCAAACTGATTATTCAAAGAGACTTGCAAAGATAACCAATCATACATAAAAGAATTCATAGAAGATTCAAATATTGTTCATAAATAATCTTGATCATAAACCCACAATTCATCTGTCTCAACAAACACACCGTAAAAAGAAGATTACATCGAATAGATCTCCACGGGAGAGGGGGAGAACATTGTATTGAGATCCAAAAAGAGAGAAGAAGCCATCTAGCTACTAACTATGGACCCGAAGGTCTGAGGTAAAGTACTCACACTTCATCGGAGGTGCTATGGTGATGATGTAGAAGCCCTCTGTGGTGGATTCCCCTTCCGGCGGAGCTCCAAAACATGCCCCAAGATGGGATATCATGGGTACAGAAGGTTGCGGCGGTGGAATTAGGTTTTTGGCTCCCTATCTGATCGTTTTGGGGTAAGTAGGTATATATAGGAGGAAGAAGTACGTCGGTGGAGCTTCGTGGGGCCCACGAGGGTGGGGGCGCGCCCTAGGGGGGTAGGGCGTGCCCACCTCCTGGCTTTCTTGACGTAGGGTCCAAGTCTCCTGGGTCATATCCGGTGAGAAAATCACATTCCCGAAGGTTTCATTCCGTTTGGACTCCGTTTGATATTCCGTTTCTTCGAAACACTGAAATAGGCAAAAACAACAATTCTGGGCTGGGCCTCCGGTTAATAGGTTAGCCCAAAAGTAATATAAAAGTGGAAAATAAAGCCCAATATTGTCCAAAACAGTAGATAATATAGCATGGAGCAATCAAAAATTATAGATACGTTGGAGACGTATCATAGTACTACCAATGTAGTAGTACTGTACTACCCGTTGGTCAAATTATTACGTGCTACTCCTCACAGTGAAGTGACAAGACCATGCGCCAGAGATAACACCTGAGTGTAGGCGCCGTGTTCGGCATACCAAAGTCAGCCTCACCGTCTGCAATCACTATCATTATGGTTGTAGAGCTAGCCTGCTTACAACTAGCCATGTTCGACATAATTTCCCATCCGTAGAGGCCTGTGCATTGCACGGAACACCAAGATTGGGGATGGACGGTGCCGGCAGCAGCCATCGCGCCAGATTTTTTGATGGCCTTCTAGATGTGGTGGGGAGGAGATAAGGCTGATTGTGAGAGACAAGGAGTTGTTTGTAAATAGGGAACAAGTGGGGGCGTCTTTTTGCAAGACTGCAGAAGTTTGGTTTGTATGCGGCAGATCTAGATCCGACGGCTATTCGTGAAAGATGGCAGGCACAACAACACCACCAACTCAGAACCTCTTTGATTCGCAGGATTTTGAAAACGCAGGAATAGGACAAGGCAATATTACAAGTTTCAAACTGGTATTACAAATGTTAGGAGTAATGTTGCACCTACGAATAAGGAATTACTAGGAAGTTTACGTAAGAACTTTCGTTACTTTAGGTGGATGCAGCATTATCGTACAAACTAAAATCCACCGCCTGACAAGTCACTAATGGGCAAATAAATTTTCGAGTCTCTCGCCACTTGATGTTTCAAAAACAAATTGAGCTTCTGCAGAGATTTTGTCATTTAGGCTACGATTGCGGTGATCAGCACGCCATTCATTGTTGCGCCAGAGAACGCCAAACCTCATTACCTTGAGCACACTTGCGTCCAGAACAAAGAACCTTGTCAATTTTATCTAGATGTCCTGCGTCGGTAGTCGATCAAATCAAGTTCTGTAAGATTGAAGCATTCGATGAGATTGTTATAGTACAGCACATTTTTCACTTTTGGGTCTTTTTTTATCTGCAAAAGAAGAGAACATATTATATCAGCTGGCTGTATATGATTGTCGTGTCATCAAGATGTACCAATATCATTCGCTCATACGGTAGGGTTTGCTGGTTAGTGATACTTTTTCACTCTCTCTCTTTCCTCTCATTTACCTAGGAGCACGTGAAGAGCTTGGGAATTTGTTGCCTTCAACTATGTGGCTGATGCCATATTTCTCAAAAGTATGCCACATAATAAGCATCGATGTCAAATCAAAAGATTTTGGCACCGCTCTAGCGATGTGAGAGAGTTGGCACCGCTGTGCACACAGACCCACATGTATAAACAAAAATCAAGCCAACTACACCAGCCTCTCACTCTCCCAAACAAGTATTTTTTATTGCCTTAGTCCTCTCCCTCTCCCACGCAAGTGTTTTTTCATTGCGTGAGTTAATTTTGCACTGGAGCAAAGTATGTGATCTAGATTGGGGCACCAGGTGAGCAATGGAGGGGCATCGATGCCAAATGCATCACAAGTGAATTTGGCACGTGTTTTGGACTATATAGTGGAGGGCCGTTATAGCCCACTTTTGTACTACCTCGTACTTAGTGTAAAATTTTGACCATAGATTTACCTAAGAAAATGCCAATGCACGTCACAAAAAGTTATACCATTTGAAAATATATTCAAATATGAATCCTACGATATAATTTTTAGTGACATGCATTAAGATTTTGTCAGTTAAATCTATGGTCAAATTTTGATAATACAAAATAGGAAGAGTAAACCAGGACGGATGTAGTACTTGCTCTTAGGGTAACCATAGAGTTACTAGTCTAACTTACTTGCCACTATGACGAGCCGAGGCTACTATAGTAGTACAACAAAAAACGATGCACGTGATCACGTGAGAAAAAAATACTGAACACATTTCATTCGATGCAGTGCATAGATGCAGTTTTGAACACTACACTTGTAATCATAATTTGGGAAAATTACGAAAAAATTAAGCTATGTTGTGATTACCATTTACTAATAGGAAGGAAGTTTCACCTCGACGAGTAGCTTCTCCGTGCACAGAAAGCATGTAAGGAATCCAACAACTTGATCTAGATTGGGGCCGATTGATTTTATTGCCAAGATGTTCACTGTGCACATAGACTGGGAAAGCTTGTGGGAATCATTTTCTGGATGACAGTTGTAAATACATCAAGAAGAAATTTAAAAATGTGAATTTGAAGAAGACGGAGAAGAAGATGAGTGTTGTACCTAAACAATTACGGATCCAATAAAGAGTTCGGAGAATTTGGCAGACGTGTACATTAACGCTGTCAATTTCGGCGCGTCAATGACCCTGATTTTTGTTGGACCTTTTAGATCAGATACAAGCAATCTCTCAAGGAAAGGCACATTCTCAATGACCATAACATGGAACAGCTGGAGTGATCTCTTCCCAATTGATGTCTTGTTGCAGAGCCAGCAAGACACATAAATCCATCGGAGATTCGTCGAGGCGATGTGGAGGCTAATGAACCCGTGGATCTGCTGAAGACGAAGGTACTCGAGCGCAGTACGGCTGTGGAGCTGGTGCTCCATAGCCTTCTTCAAGATGCCAACATCGAAGAGGTCGAGCTGCTTGAGTTGAGGGAGAAGAAGGGTGGGCGCGACATTAATCTGGGGAAGATAGTAGGAGCTGAAGCTGGCGCGGCGCAGCGTTGGCGTGAGGCGGAGCGCGGACGGTGGAAGAGGGCGACATCGTCCAGCTTCAAAGCTGAGCTCCTCGAGCAGATATAGGGTGGGGGATAAGAACCACTCGTCGAACTTGGCTTGGACCTTGCAGTTGGTACTGAACATGCGGATGTCAAGGCGTCTGGCTGGCCCAGGGTGCGATGAAAGGATCTGGGAGACTGCGGCCATGCGTTTGCTATTCCCGTCGCAGAGGCAGCTGTCGACGGTGAGGCTGAGGGGGACGCGGCGCCAGAGGGGGCTGCTACCGCTTGAGCATGCGTTGGTTTTCCCTTGAAGAGGAAAGGGTGATGCAGCAAAGTAGCGTAAGTATTTCCCTCAGTTTTTGAGAACCAAGGTATCAATCCAGTAGGAGGCCACACGCAAGTCCCTCGTACCTACAAACAAATAAGAACATTGCAACCAATGCGATAAAGGGGTTGTCAATCCCTTCACGCCCACTTGCAAAAGTGAGATCTGATAGAGATGATAAGATAATATTTTTGGTATTTTTATGTTAATGATTAAAAGTAAAGATTGCAAAAATAAAGATAGATCGGAAACTTATATGATGGAAAGTACACCCGGGGGGCATAGGTTTCACTAGTGGCTTCTCTCAAGATAGCATAAGCATTACGGTGGGTGAACAACTAACTGTCGAGCAATTGATAGAATAGTGCATAGTTATGAGAATATCTAGGCATGATCATGTATATAGGCATCACGTCCGCGACAAGTAGACCAACTCCTTCCTGTATCTACTATTATTACTCCACACATCGATCGCTATCCAGCATGCATGTAGAGTATTAAGTTCATAAGAACAGAGTAACGCATTAGGCAAGATGACATGATGTAGAGGGATAAACTCAAGCAATATGATATAAACCCCATCTTTTTATCCTCGATGGCAACACTACAATACGTGTCGTTTCCCCTTCTGTCACTGGGATCGAGCAACACAAGATTGAACCCAAAGCTAAGCACTTCTCCCATTGCAAGAAAGGTCAATATAGTAGGCCAAACCAAACTGATAATTCGAAGAGACTTGCAAAGATAACCAACCATACATAAAAGAATTCAGAGAAGATTGAAATATTGTTCATAAATAATCTTGATCATAAACCCACAATTTATCGGATCTCGACAAACACACCGCAAAAAGAATTACATCGAAAAGATCTCCAAGAAGATCGAGGAGAACTTTGTATTGAGATCCAAAGAGGGAGAAGAAGCCATGTAGCTAATAACTATGGACCCGAAGGTCTGAGGTAAACTACTCACACACCATCGGACAGGCTATGGTGTTGATGTAGAAGCCCTCCTTGATCGATGCCTCCTCCGGCGGAGCACCGGAAAAGGCCCCAAGATGGGAACTCTCGGGTACAGATTGCGGCTGTGGAAATAGGGTTTCGTGGTGCTCCTGTATGGTTTCGGGGTACGTAGGTATATATAGGAGGAAGAAGTAGGTCGGTGGAGCTACGAGGGGCCCACGAGGGTGGGGGGCGCCCAGGGGGGCAGGCACGCCTCCCTGCCTCGTGGCCTCCTCGTTCGTTTCTTGACGTCCACTCCAAGTCCTCTGGATCACGTTTGTTCCAAAAATAACTCTCCCGAAGGTTTCATTCCATTTGGACTCCGTTTGATATTCCTTTTCTGCGAAACACTGAAATAGGCAAAAAAACAGCAATTTGCACTGGGCCTTGGGTTAGTAGGTTAGTCCCAAAAATAATATAAAAGTGTATAATAAAGCCCATTAAACATCCAAAACAGATAATATAATAGCATGTTACAACCAAAAATTATAGATACGTTGAAGACGTATCAAGCATCCCCAAGCTTAATTCCTGCTCGTCCTCGAGTAGGTGAATGATAAAAACAGAATTTTTGATGTGGAATGCTACCTAGCATATTTCTCAATGTAATTTTCTTTATTGTGGCACGAATGCTCATATCCAAAAGATTCAAGATAAAAGTTTTAATATTGACATGAAAATAATAATACTTCAAGCATACTAACAAAGCAAGCGTGTCTTCTCAAAATAACATGGCCAAGAAAGTTACCCCTACAAAATATTATAGTCTGGCTATGCTCTATCTTCATCACATAAAGTATTTAATCATGCACAACCCCGATGACTGTTGGGGAACGTACTAATTTCAAAAAAATTCCTACGCACACGCAAGATCATGGTGATGCATAGCAACGAGAGGGGAGAGTGTTGTCCACGTACCCTCATAGACCGATAGCGGAAGCGTTATCACAACGTAGTTGATGTAGTCGTACGTCTTCACGATCCAACCGATCAAGTACCGAATGCACGGCACCTCCGAGTTCTACACACGTTCAGCTCGATGACGTCCCTCGAACTCCGATCCAGCCGAGTGTTGAGGGAGAGTTTCGTCAGCACGACGGCGTGGTGACGATGATGATGTTCCACCGGCGCAGGGCTTCGCCTAAGCTCCGCAACGGTATTATCGAGGTGTAATATGGTGGAGGGGGGCACCGCGCACGGCTAAGAGATCTCAAGGATCAATTGTTGTGTCTCTGGGGTGCCCCCCCACCCCCGTATATGAAGGAGCAAGGGAGGAGGAGGCCGGCCCTAGGAGGGGGCGCACCAAGTGTGGAGTCCTACTAGGACTCCCTAGTCCTAGTAGGATTCCACCTCCCATATGGAATAGGAAAAGAGGAAGGGAAAAAGAGAAGGAAGGAAGGGGGCGCCCCCCTTCCCTAGTCCAGTTCGGACCAGACCAAGGGGAGGGGTGCGGCCACCCTTAGGCCCTTTTTCTTCTTTCCCGTATGGCCCAATAAGGCCCAATATGTATTCCCGTAACTCTCCGGTACTCCGAAAAATACCCGAATCACTCGGAACCTTTCCGAAGTCCGAATATAGTCGTCCAATATATCGATCTTTACGTCTCGACCATTTCGAGACTCCTCGTCATGTCCCCGATCTCATCCGGGACTCCGAACTCCTTCGGTACATCAACATACATAAACTCATAATAAAACTGTCATCGTAACTTTAAGCGTGCGGACCCTACGGGTTCGAGAACTATGTAGACATGACCAAGACACGTCTCCGGTCAATAACCAATAGCGGGACCTGGATGCCCATATTGGCTCCCACATATTCTACGAAGATCTTTATCGGTCAGACCGCATAACAACATACGTTGTTCCCTTTGTCATCAGTATGTTACTTGCCCGAGATTCGATCGTCGGTATCTCGATACCTAGTTCAATCTCGTTACCGGCAAGTCTCTTTACTCGTTCCGTAACACATCATCCCGCAACTAACTTATTAGTCACAATGCTTGCAAGGCTTATAGTGATGTGCATTACCGAGTTGGCCCAGAGATACCTCTCCGACAATCGGAGTGACAAATCCTAGTCTCGAAATACGCCAACCCAACAAGTACCTTTGGAGACACCTGTAGAGCACCTTTATAATCACCCATTTACGTTGTGACGTTTGGTAGCACACAAAGTGTTCCTCCGGTAAACGGGAGTTGCATAATCTCATAGTCATAGGAACATGTATAAGTCATGAAGAAAGCAATAGCAACATACTAAACGATCGGATGCTAGGCTAACGGAATGGGTCAAGCCAATCATGTCATTCTCCTAATGAGGTGATCTTGTTAATCAAATGACAACTCATGTCTATGGCTAGGAAACATAACCATCTTTGATTAACGAGCTAGTCAAGTAGAGGCATACTAGTGACACTCTGTTTGTCTATGTATTCACACATGTATTATGTTTCCGGTTAATACAATTCTAGCATGAATAATAAACATTTATCATGATATAAGGAAATAAATAATACTTTATTATTGCCTCTAGGGCATATTTCCTTCAGTCTCCCACTTGCACTAGAGTCAATAATCTAGTTTACATAGTAATGATTCTTACACCCATGGAGCCTTGGTGCTGATCATGTTTTGCTCGTGGAAGAGGCTTAGTCAACGGGTCTGCAACATTCAGATCCGTATGTATCTTGCAAATTTCTATGTCTCCCACCTGGACTAAATCCCGGATGGAATTGAAGCGTCTTTTGATGTGCTTGGTTCTCTTGTGAAATCTGGATTCCTTTTCCAAGGCAAATGCACCAGTATTGTCACAAAAGATTTTCATAGGACCCGATGCACTAGGTATGACACCTAGATCGGATATGAACTCCCTCATCCAGACTCCTTCATTTGCTGCTTCCGAAGCAGCTATGTACTCCGCTTCACATGTAGATCCCGCCACGACGCTTTATTTAGAACTGCACCAACTGACAGCTCCACCGTTCAATGTAAATACGTATCCGGTTTGCGATTTAGAATCGTCCGGATCAGTGTCAAAGCTTGCATCAACGTAACCATTTACGATGAGCTCTTTGTCACCTCCATATACGAGAAACATATCCTTAGTCCTTTTCAGGTATTTCAGGATGTTCTTGACCGCTGTCCAGTGATCCACTCCTGGATTACTTTGGTACCTCCCTGCTAAACTTATAGCAAGGGACACATCAGGTCTAGTACACAGCATTGCATACATGATAGAGCCTATGGCTGAAGCATAGGGAACATCTTTCATTTTCTCTCTATCTTCTGCAGTGGTTGGGCATTGAGTCTTACTCAATCTCACACCTTGTAGTACAGGCAAGAACCCTTTCTTTGCTTGATCCATTTTGAACTTCTTCAAAACTTTGTCAAGGTATGTGCTTTGTGAAAGTCCAATTAAGCGTCTAGATCTATCTCTATAGATCTTAATGCCTAATATATATGCAGCTTCACCGAGGTCTTTCATTGAAAAACTCTTATTCAAGTATCCCTTTATGCTATCCAGAAATTCTATATCATTTCCAATTAGTAATATGTCATCCACATATAATATCAGAAATGCTATCGAGCTCCCACTCACTTTCTTCTAAATACAGGCTTCTCCAAAAGTCTGTATAAAACCAAATGCTTTGATCACACTATCAAAGCGTTTATTCCAACTCCGAGAGGCTTGCACCAGTCCATAAATGGATCGCTGGAGCTTGCACACTTTGTTAGCTCCTTTTGGATCGACAAAACCTTCCGGTTGCATCATATACAACTCTTCTTCCAGAAATCCATTCAGGAATGCAGCTTTGACATCCATTTGCCAAATTTCATAATCATAAAATGCGGCAACTGCTAACATGATTCGGACAGACTTAAGCATCGCTACGGGTGAGAAGGTCTCATCGTAGTCAATCCCTTGAACTTGTCGAAAACCTTTTGCAACAAGTCGAGCTTTATAGACAGTAACATTACCATCAGCGTCAGTCTTCTTCTTGAAGATCCATTTGTTTTCAATGGCTTGCCGACCATCGGGCAAGTCAACCAAAGTCCATACTTTGTTCTCATACATGGATCCCATCTCGGATTTCATGGCTTCAAGCCATTTTGCGGAATCTGGACTCACCATCACTTCTTCATAGTTCGTAGGTTCGCCATGGTTTAGTAACATGACCTCCAGAACAGGATTACCGTACCACTCTGGTGCGGTTCTTGATCTAGTTGACCTACGAAGTTTAGTAATAACTTGATCTGAAGTTTCATGATCATTATCATTAACTTCCTCACTATTTGGTGTAGGTGTCGCAGAAACTGATTTCTGTGATGATCTACTTTGCAATAATGGAGCAGGTACAGTTACCTCATCAAGTTCTACTTTCCTCCCACTCACATCTTTCGAGAGAAACTCCTTCTCTAGAAAGGATCCATTCCTAGCAACGAATATCTTGCCTTCGGATCTGTGATAGAAGGTATACCCAGCAGTCTCTTTTGGGTATCCTATGAAGACACATTTCTCCGATTTGGGTTCGAGCTTATCAGGTTGAAGTTTCTTCACATAAGCATCGCAACCCCAAACTTTAAGATACGACAACTTTGGTTTCTTGCCAAACCATAGTTCATAAGGCGTTGTCTCAACGGATTTTGATGGTGCCCTATTTAACGTGAATGCAGCCGTCTCTAAAGCATAACCCCAAAACGATAGCAGTAAATCAGTAAGAGACATCATAGATCGTACCATATCTAGTAAAGTGCGATTACGACGTTCGGACAGACCATTACGCTGTGGTGTTCCGGGTGGCGTGAGTTGCGAAACTATTCCGCATTGTTTCAAATGTAGACCAGACTCGTAACTCAAATATTCTCCTCCACGATATGATCGTAGAAACTTTATTTTCTTGTTACGATGATTTTCAACTTCACTCTGAAATTCTTTGAACTTTTCAAATGTTTCAGACTTATGTTTCATTAAGTAGATATACCCATATCTGCTTAAATCATCTGTGAAGGTGAGAAAATAACGATATCCGCCACGAGCCTCAATATTCATCGGACCACATACATCTGTATGTATAATTTCCAAAAAATCTGTTGCTCTCTCCATAGTACCGAAGAACAGTGTTTTGGTCATCTTGCCCATGAGGCACGGTTCGCAAGTACCAAGTGATTCAAAATCAAGTGATTCCAAAATTCCATCAGTATGGAGTTTCTTCATGTGCTTTACACCGATATGACCCAAACGGCAGTGCCACAAATAAGTTGCACTGTCATTATTAACTCTGCATCTTTTGGCTTCAACATTGTGAATATGTGTATCACTACTATCGAGATTCATTAAAAATAGACCACTCTTCAAGGGTGCATGACCATAAAAGATATTATTCATATAAATAGAACAACCATTATTCTCTGATTTAAATGAATAACCATCTCGCATTAAACAAGATCCAGATATAATGTTCATGCTCAACGCTGTCACCAAATAACAATTATTTAGGTCTAATATTAATCCCGAAGGTAGATGTAGAGGTAGCGTGCCGACGGCGATCACATCGACTTTGGAACCATTTCCCACGCGCATCGTCACCTCGTACTTAGCCAATATCCGCTCAATCCGTAGCCCCTGTTTCGAGTTGCAAATATTAGCAACATAACCAGTATAAAATACCCAGGTGCTACTACGAGCATTGGTAAGGTACACATCGATAACATGTATATCACATATACCTTTGTTAACCTTGCCATCCTTCTTTTCCGCCAAAAACTTGGGGCAGTTCCGCTTCCAGTGGCCAGTCTGCTTACAGTAGAAACACTCAGTTTCAGGCTTAGGTCCAGACTTGGATTTCTTCTCCTGAACAGCAACTTGCTTGCTGTTCTTCTTGAAGTTTCCTTTCTTCTTCCCTTTGCCCTTTTTCTTGAAACTAGTGGTTTTACTGACCATCAACACTTGATGCTCCTTTTTGATTTCTACCTCCGCAGCCTTTAGCATTGCGAAGAGCTCGGGAATTGTCTTACTCATCCCTTGCATATTATAGTTCATCACGAAGCTCTTGTAGCTTGGTGGCAGTGATTGAAGAATTCTGTCAATGACGCTATCATCCGGAAGATTAACTCCCAGTTGAATCAAGTGATTGTTATACCCAGACATTTTGAGTATATGCTCACTGACAGAACTATTCTCTTCCATCTTGCAGCTATAGAACTTATTGGAGACTTCATATCTCTCAATCCGGGCATTTGCTTGAAATATTAACTTCAACTCCTGGAACATCTCATATGCTCCATGACGTTCAAAACGTCGTTGAAGACCCGGTTCTAAGCCGTAAAGCATGGCACACTGAACTATCGAGTAGTCATCAACACGTGACTGCCAGGCATTCTCAATGTCTGTAGTTGCTGGTGCAGGTGGTACACCTAGCGGTGCTTCCAGGACGTAATTTTTCTGTGCAGCAATGAGGATAATCCTCAAGTTACGGACCCAGTCCGTGTAATTGCTACCATCATCTTTCAACTTTGCTTTCTGAAGGAACGCATTAAAATTCAACGGAACAACGGCACGGGCCATTTATCTACAATTAACATAGACAAGCAAGATACTATCAGGTACTAAGTTCATGATAAATTTAAGTTCAAATAATCATATTACTTAAGAACTCCCACTTAGATAGAGATCTCTCTAATCATCTAAGTGATTACGTGATCCAAAGCAACTAAACCATGAACGATTAACACGTGAGATGGAGTAGTTTCAATGGTGAACATCACTATGTTGATCATATCTACTATATGATTCACGCTCGACCTTTCGGTCTCTGTGTTCCGAGGCCATATCTGTATATGCTAGGCTCGTCAAGTTTAACCTGAGTATTCCGCGTGTGCAACTGTTTTGCACCCGTTGTATTTGAACCTAGAGCCTATCACACCCGATTAACGCGTGGTGTCTCAGCACGAAGAACTTTTGCAACGGTGCATACTCAGGGAGAACACTTTTATCTTGAAATTTTAGTGAGAGATCATCCTATAATGCTACCGTCAATCAAAGCAAGATAAGATGCATAAAGGATTAACATCACATGCAATCAATATAAGTGATATGATATGGCCATCATCATCTTGTGCTTGTGATCTCCATCTCCGAAGCACCGTGCTTGGGATCTCCATCTCCGAAGCACCGTCATGATCACCATCGTCACCGGCGCGACACCTTGATCTCCATCGTAGCATCGTTGTCGTCTCGCCAACTTATTGCTTTTATGACTATCGCTACCGCTTAGTGATAAAGTAAAACTATTACATGGCGATTGCATCTCATACAATAAAGCGACAACCATATGGCTCCTGCCAGTTGCCGATAACTCAGTTACAAAACATGATCATCTCATACAACACATTATATCACATCATGTCTTGACCATATCACATCACAACATGCCCTGCAAAAACAAGTTAGACGTCCTCTACTTTGTTGTTGCAAGTTTTATGTGGCAGCTACGGGCTTAGCAAGAACCGTTCTTACCTACGCATCAAAACCACAACGATAGTTTGTCAAGTTGGTGCTGTTTTAACCTTCGCAAGGACCGGGCGTAGCCACACTCGGTTAAACTAAAGTGAGAGAGACAGACACCCGCCAGTCACCTTTAAGCAACGAGTGCTCCGAACGGTGAAACCAGTCTCGCGTAAGCGTACGCGTAATGTCGGTCCGGGCCGCTTCATCTCACAATACCGCTGAACCAAAGTATGACATGCTGGTAAGCAGTATGACTTATATCGCCCACAACTCACTTGTGTTCTACTCGTGCATAGCATCAACGCATAAAACCAGGCTCTGATACCACTGTTGGGGAACATAGTAATTTCAAAAAAATTCCTACGCACACGCAAGATCATGGTGATGCATAGCAACGAGAGGGGAGAGTGTTGTTCATGTACCCTCGTAGACCGATAGCGGAAGCGTTATCACAACGCGGTTGATGTAGTCGTACGTCTTCACGATCCGACCGATCAAGTACCGAACGCACGGCAACTCCGAGTTCTACACACGTTCAGCTCGATGACGTCCCTCGAACTCCGATCCAGCCGAGTGTTGAGGGAGAGTTTCATCAGCACGACGGCGTGGTGACGATGATGATGTTCCACCGGCGCAGGGCTTCGCCTAAGCTCCGCAACGGTATTATCGAGGTGTAATATGGTGGAGGGGGGCACCGCGCACGGCTAAGAGATCTCAAGGATCAATTGTTGTGTCTCTGGGGTGCCCCCCCCCACCCCCGTATATGAAGGAGCAAGGGAGGAGGAGGCCGGCCCTAGGAGGGGGCGCACCAAGTGTGGAGTCCTACTAGGACTCCCAAGTCCTAGTAGGATTCCACCTCCCATATGGAATAGGAAAAGAGGAAGGGAAAAAGAGAAGGAAGGAAGGGGGCGCCCCCCTTCCCTAATCCAATTCGGACCAGACCAAGGGGAGGGGTGCGGCCACCCTTGAGGCCCTTTTTCTTCTTTCCCGTATGGCCCAATAAGGCCCAATACGTATTCCCGTAACTCTCCGGTACTCTGAAAAATACCCGAATCACTCGGAACCTTTCCGAAGTCCGAATATAGTCGTCCAATATATCGATCTTTACGTCTCGACCATTTCGAGACTCCTCGTCATGTCCCCGATCTCATCCGGGACTCCGAACTCCTTCGGTACATCAACATACATAAACTCATAATAAAACTGTCATCGTAACTTTAAGCGTGCGGACCCTACGGGTTCGAGAACTATGTAGACATGACCAAGACACGTCTCCGGTCAATAACTAATAGCGGGACCTGGATGCCCATATTGGCTCCCACATATTCTACGAAGATCTTTATCGGTCAGACCGCATAACAACATATGTTGTTCCCTTTGTCATCAGTATGTTACTTGCCCGAGATTCGATCGTCGGTATCTCGATACCTAGTTCAATCTCGTTACCGGCAAGTCTCTTTACTCGTTCCGTAACACATCATCCCGCAACTAACTTATTAGTCACAATGCTTGCAAGGCTTATAGTGATGTGCATTACCGAGTTGGCCCAGAGATACCTCTCCGACAATCGGAGTGACAAATCCTAATCTCGAAATACGCCAACCCAACAAGTACCTTTGGAGACACCTGTAGAGCACCTTTATAATCACCCATTTACGTTGTGACGTTTGGTAGCACACAAAGTGTTCCTCCGGTAAACGGGAGTTGCATAATCTCATAGTCATAGGAACATGTATAAGTCATGAAGAAAGCAATAGCAACATACTAAACGATCGGATGCTAGGCTAACGGAATGGGTCAAGCCAATCACGTCATTCTCCTAATGAGGTGATCTTGTTAATCAAATGACAACTCATGTCTATGGCTAGGAAACATAACCATCTTTGATTAACGAGCTAGTCAAGTAGAGGCATACTAGTGACACTCTGTTTGTCTATGTATTCACACATGTATTATGTTTCCGGTTAATACAATTCTAGCATGAATAATAAACATTTATCATGATATAAGGAAATAAATAATACTTTATTATTGCCTCTAGGGCATATTTCCTTCAATGACAAGCCACGCAATTGTTTCATACTTTTGAGTTTCTCAAACTTTTTCAATCTTCACGCAATACATGAGCGTGAGCCATGGACATAGCACTATATGTGCAATAGAATGGTGGTTGTGGAGAAGACAAAAAGGAGAAGATAGTCTCACATCAACTAGGCGTATCAATGGGCTATGGAGATGCCCATTAATATATATCAATGTGAGTGAGTAGGTATTGCCATGCAACGGATGCACTAGAGCTATAAGTGTATGAAAGCTCAACAAAAGAAACTAAGTGGGTGTGCATCCAACTCGCTTGCTCACGAAGACCTAGGGCATTTTTGAGGAAGCCCATCATTGAAATATACAAGCCAAGTTCTATAATGTAAAATTCCCACTAGCATATGAATGTGACAATATAGGAGACTCTCTATCATGAAGATCATGGTGCTAATTTGAAGCACAAGTGTGGTAAAAGGATAGAAACATTGTCCCTTCTATCTTTTTCTCTCATTTTTTTATTTGGGCCTTTTCTCTTTTTTATGGCCTCTCTTTTTTCTTTTTTTCTTTTTTTTGTCCGGAGTCTCATCCCGGCTTGTGGGGGAATCATAGTCTCCATCATCCTTTCCTCACTTGGGACAATGCTCTAATAATGATGATCATCACACTTTTATTTACTTACAACTCAAAAATTACAACTCAATACTTAGAACAAAATATGACTCTATGTGAATGCCTCCGGCGGGGTACCGGGATATGCAATGAATCAAGAGTGACATGTATGAAAGAATTATGAAGGTGGCTTTGCCACAAATACGATGTCAACTACATGATCATGCAAAGCAACATGACATGATGGAGCGTGTCATAATAAACGGAACGGTGGTAAGTTGCATGGCAATATATCTCGGAATGGCTATGGAAATGCCATAATAGGTAGGTATGGTGGCTATTTTGAGGAAGGTAGTGGTGGGTGTATGGTACCGGCGAAACTTGCGCGATACTAGAGAGGCTAGCAATAGTGGAAGGGTGAGAGTGTGTATAATCCATGGACTCAACATTAGTCATAAGATATAAGTTAAGCACATAGAGTATTCTAATAAATTCTGATTAATGTGTGTCTCTCCCAAAAGGTGTGTACAGCAAGGATGATTGTGGTAAAATAAAAAGCAAAGACTGAAATCACACAAGACGCTCCAAGCAAAACACGTATCATGTGGTGAATAAAACTATAGCTCCAAGTAAAGTTACCGATGGACGAAGGCAAAAGAGGGGATGCCTTCCGGGGCATCCCCAAGCTTAGGCCTTTGGTTGTCCTTGGATTTTACCTTGGGGTGCCTTGGGCATCCCCAAGCGTAGTCTCTTGCCACTCCTTGTTCCATAATCCATCAAATCTTTACCCAAAAACTTGAAAACTTCACAACACAAAACTCAACAGAAAATCTCATGAGCTCCGTTAGCGAAATAAAACAAACCACCACTTTAAGGTACTGTAATGAACTCATTCTTTATTTATATTGGTGTTAAACTTAATGTATTCCAACTTATCTATGGTTCATAACATTAGATACTATCCATAGATTCATCAAAATAAGCAAACAACACACGAAAAATAGAATCTGTCAAAAACAGAACAGTCTGTAGTAATCTGCATCTAACGCAAACTTTTGGAACTCGGAAAAATCTACAAAAATAGGACGACCTAGATAATTTGTTTATTGATCTACTGCAATTGGAATCAGTATTTTGTCACGTTCCTGGTGATTTTTAAAAATTGTTTTCGTGAGCAGAAAGTTTCTGACTTTTTCAGCAAGATCAAATAACTATGATCCAAGAAGATCCTATAGGTTTTACTTGCCACAAACACTAATTAAAACATAAACCACATCTAACCAGAAGCTAGATCAATTATTCATTACTAAACAGAACCAAAAGCGAGAAACAAAAATAAAATTGGGTTGCCTCCCAACAAGTGCTATCGTTTAACGCCCCTAGCTAGGCATAAATGCAAGGATAGGTCTAGGTATTATCATCTTTGGCATGCAATCCATAAGTAGCTCTCATAATAGCTTCATAAGGTAATTTAATTTTCTTTCTAGGAAAGTGTTCCATGCCTTTCCTTAAGGGAAATTGGAATCTAATATTCCCTTCTTTCATGTCAATAATTGCACCAATCGTTCTAAGGAAAGGTCTACCAAGAATAATAGGACATGAAGGATTGCAATCAATATCAATAACAATGAAATCTATGAGCACATAACACCTATATGCAACAGTAAGAACATCATTACTTCTTACCATAGGTTTTTTAATGGTGGAATCCGCAAGGTGCAAGTTTAAAGAACAATCATCAAATTCACGGAAACCTAACATATCACACAAAGTTTTTGGAATCGTGGAAACACTAGCACCCAAATCACACAAAGCATAGCATTCATGATCCATAATTTTAATTTTAATAGTATGTTCCCACTCATCATAAAGTTTTCTATGGATAGAAACTTCCAATTCAAGCTTTTCTTCATAAGATTGCATTAAAGCATCAACGATATGTTTGATAAAAGCCTTATTTTGAGTATAAGCATGCGGATAATTTAGCACGGATTGCAACAAGGAAATACACTCTATTAAAGAACAATTATCATAATTAAATTCCTTGAAATCCAAAATAGTGGGTTCATTGCTATGTAAAGTTTTGACCTCTTCAATCCCACTTTTACCAATTTTTGCATCAAGATCTAAAAACTCCGAATCATTGGGACGCCTTTTAGCTAAAGTTGACTCATATCCAGTCCCATCATTATCAAGATTCATATTGCAAAACAAAGATTTAATAGGGGACACATCAATTCCTTTTAGATCTTCATCCTTCTTATCATAAAGCAATCTTTCTTAGCACGCATCCTTGCGGTTCTTTCTTTCGCTCATCAATGGAAATCTCATGGCTTTGAGAGACTCATTGATATCATGCTTAGGTGGAATAGATCTAAGTTTCAAAGAATCAACATCAAGAGAAATTCTATCCACGTTCCTAGCCAATTCATCAATCTTAGGCAATTTTTCTTCAAGCAAAGCAAAATTCTTTTGAGAAATCATAAATTCTTTAACACTAGTCTCAAAATCACAGGGAATCTTATTAAAATTTCCATAAGAGTTGTTGTAGGAATTACCATAATTATTACAGGAATTACTAGGATACGGCATAGGATTAAAGTTTCCTCTATAAGCGTTGTTACCAAGATTGTTCCTACCAAGAAAATTCACATCCATAGATTCATTATTATTCTCAATCAAAGTAGACAAAGGCATATCATTGGGATCAGAAGAAACACTCTTATTAGGAAACAATTTCATAAGCTCATCCATCTTTCCACTCAAAACAGTAATCTCTTCAATTGCATGAACCTTTTTACTAGTAGATCTCTCAGTGTGCCATTGAGAATAATTAACCATAATATTATTTAGGAGTTTAGTAGCTTATCCTAAAATGATTTCCATAAAACTGCCTCCCGCGGCCGAATCTAAAAGATTTCTAGAAGCAAAATTCAATCCGGCATAAAAATTTTGTATGATCATCCATAATTTCAAACCATGTGTAGGGCAATTGCGTATCATTAATTTCATCCTCTCCCAAGCCTGTGCAACATGTTCATGATCAATTTGCTTAAAATTCATAATATCGTTTCTAAGAGAGATAATCTTAGTGAGAGGAAAATACTTAGAAAGCATCTTTGCACTTATTCCATGAATCAATACTATTTTTAGGCAAAGACAAAAACCAAGTTTTAGCATGATCACTAAGCGAGAAAGGAAATAGCTTTAATTTAACAATATCATTATCCACATCTTTCTTCTTTTGCATATCACACAAATCAACAAAGCTATTTAGATGGGTAGCGGCATCTTCACTAGGAAGGCCAGCGAATTGATCTTTCCTGACAAGAGTCAGCAAAGCAACATTAATTTCACAAGATTCAGCATCGTTAAGAGGAGAAATAGGAGTGCTAAGAAAATCATTGTTGTTGGTATTGGCAAAGTCACATAATTTAGTATTATCTTGAGCCATCGTGACAAGCAAGCAATCCAACACACAAACAAATAAGAAGCAAGCGAAAAAGAGGCGATCAGAAAGAGAGGGCGAATAAAACGGCAAGGGTGAAGTGGGGAAGAGGAAAAGAGAGGTGGCAAATAATGTAATGCGAGGGTTAAGAGTTTGTGATGGGTACTTGGTATGTCTTGTCTTGTGCGTAGACTCCCCGGCAACGGCGCCAGAAATCCTTCTTGCTACCTCTTGAGCCTGCGTTGTCTTGTGCGTTGGTTTTCCTCTTGAGCATGTTGTTCTTTAATACTTTTGTGTGCCATCTATTTAATCTCGAGTACAAACGATACATATTCTGTAGCTTTCATATGTGTTCTCCCTTCAGTTTTTGAGACCTGTTGCTGCTAGTTAACCCCAGTCCTACTATTGATGTCGTCTCCTACAGGCACTCATTACATAAATCTAACTACTAGTTGTCTTCCATGCATGTCAGATATAATTAAACACACTGATTTATCCACAAGAACCTCACTGAGCAATGTAACGGCCAACAAACTTGACGTCAATGATACCCAACATGATGGAACATGTAAAGGCAGTTCTTCAGAAGACTTGCAAAAAGATGATGAATCCTATTCACCCCACAAGGTCCTTGATCTAACTTGGCCCGTGATATGGGTACAACATGCATATAATGTCATGGAGAGCTTCTACTCTATTGCAATGCCTTGTGATTAGCCTGCTGATCATGCATGTAAATATGTCATGCCTTCCTGTTTTTCCGTACCTATTCCATTCATGATAACATGTTTTCAAATTCAAGTATGGACATTCTACTCTATCGCAATGCCATCTGCTTAGTTTGGACATCATGCTTCTGAATATCTTATGCATTGCTATTCATCAGTATGTACTTCATCTCTCTACCATACCATGTTCTTTTTTTACATTGAAGTGTTGTTCTAGTGGCCTGTTGCAATGCCATCCTAGTGTTTTTCTGTATGTATTCCGCTAGCATACAGTTTTGCATTCAACTAGTGTTTTTTTACACATTTTCTTACCCATGTCTCTTTTACAAAATAAGGTTAAACGATAGAAGACTTTCTGCACTGGGATCATATTCGAGGAAAGTATCTTCCGGGAATTCTCTGTGCTCCAATGCTGATGTAAGTACGTGTTGTATATCACTATATTTTTACATCAGCGTGTATTTCGTTATTCAGCGTGAATCCAACTTTTATCTGTTCTAAATTTAGTTGTAGAAAAATGTATGGGGCTGTTTGGTTCCCAGCCCCAGTTTGCCAAGCCAAAATTTGGCAGCCACAGTTTAGTTGGCATGTGTTTGGTTTTTGCCACACTTTGGCTTGCCACACTTTATTGCCCCTATGGCCCACTTGTCATAGAGACAATTTTTTGCCAACTTTTGCCAAAGTTTGGGGTCCAATTTCTCAGCCACACTTGTGTAGCTAGTCACACTTTGGCTTGGCCACAATAGTCTCCAACCAAACAGACCCTAAAGGCGACAATGTTGACTTTTGTAAGGAAAACTGCATGGTAGTTTTGTAGGAGATATGCCCTAGAGGCAATAATAAATGTTATTGATTATCTCCCTGTTCATAATTATGTTTATGTTCCATGCTATAATTGCTTTGGTTCCCGAGCCCGTATATCCATAAAGGCTCTGGGGAGAACCCATATGCACGTGTGCAATAATAAACGGTAAAATGTATTCCTAGTCGTGCCTCTAAGACTAGCTCAAGTGTTGCATGATGATTATGTTTTCCCAATCATGGGCATGTCTATGCCAAGCAATTTTGAGGGCACAATGTCAGGAAGGACATTTGTGTTGAATCAACCCGAATTGATGTTATGCTATGAGATACATTCGTCACAAGTTAATGGTTTATAACACAGAGATAGTTAATGTTTGCATAATTCCTTAGACCATGAGAGTATCGAGTTTCTTCATGCTTGCTTCATGAACTTTGGGGTTTGTTAAACGTCATCCGTAACTGGATGGCTATTACGGCGGCTTACGGGTTCATGGGAAAGTATGTTAAGTGACTTGATAGCTCGAGATTGGGATTTGCTCCTCCGACGATGGAGAGATATACTCGGGCCCTCTCGGTGTTACGGTGTCCATCATCGTCTGGCCAGACAC